>NC_138089.1:5673868-5903868 GCF_964212035.1 Myotis nattereri
TTTCGGAGTTGATTCCTCTTACCCTTTCAGTTCGTGTCGGCTCCCCAAGTTTGCATAGCGTCCTTTCCCCCAGCACTTACAGCTGAAGAGATTATTTCCGAAGCAGTGACTAGACAAAGGTTTAAGCCCCTGAAAGGTCAGGGGCAATACTCACTTCTCCGTGCCTAGCAGATCACAAAGGCTCTGGCACACAGTAGGACTTAACATACACACTTATTGGCCACCCATTGAGCAGGGAGTGCGAGCACTTTTTTCTTTTTCCTTCCTGGGAGTTTTCCATGACTGGCTGTATTTCAGTTTGGATTGAATTGGGTGCATGGAACAGAAACCTGACTGTGGGGAATTAATCCAGGGTTGGCAGACTTTTTTGTAAATAGCCTGACAGTAATGCAGGCTGTACCGTCTGTCACAACCCAACTCTGCAGTTGTAGCATGAAGCAGCCATAAAAAATGCTTCAATCAGCAGGCGTGGCTCTGTTCCAATAAAACTTGACATCAACAGGCTCCAGGTTTGGCTCATGGGCCACAGCTGTGGTCCCCCAGCCTAATCGAATTGGAGGTTATTTTTGTTGAACGGGACTGAGCCTAGAAGTAGGCCCTCCACGGTGGGGCCTCTGGTCCAGGGACCCCTCCGCACTGGGGCTTCTTGTCGCTGTCAGTCCACCATCTCCCCCAGGGCTTTGTTCTCAGGTCTCAGTGGCTCTGGGACTTCAGACATCAGAGGTACAGGAAGAAGGTGGAAGAGCAAAGGACAAAGACATTCGTTCTCTCCAAATTTTGCCTTTTGTAAAATTATCTTCCCGATTTGCTTTCTTACTTCAGAAGGAACGCCCTTCCTTTGCCTTTCCATCTGCATCTCATTGGCCAGACCTTGCTGAGGGCTCCTCCCATGACGAGAGAGCTGGGATGGTGAATGTTTTCACTGAGCACGTTGCTGCCCAAGCAAAGCTGGGCCCCTGCTGCTGAGGAAGAGGGAGGTGATGGAGACTGGACAGCAACGGGCAGGATCTGCTGTCCTACAGGGTTTCTGGGGGGACGGGGGGGGAGATTGCACGGTTTAAAAGTTACTTTTATTTTTTCCCATCTCCACTACCCTTTGGCAACATCAGCTTATTCTGTATATCTGTGGGTCTATTTCTGTTTTGTTTATTCACTCTTTTTTTTTTTTAGATTCCACGTAAAAGTAAAATCATACAGTGTTTGTCTTTAATGTCTGACTTTTTTTTAACTTAGCATAATTTCCTCTAGATCTATCCGCGTTGTCACAAATGGC
Source organism: Myotis nattereri (assembly GCF_964212035.1). Taxonomy (NCBI): domain Eukaryota; kingdom Metazoa; phylum Chordata; class Mammalia; order Chiroptera; family Vespertilionidae; genus Myotis; species Myotis nattereri. The sequence goes on from NC_138089.1 coordinate 5,675,142, forward strand.
AAGATTTCATTCTTTTTTGTGGCTGAGTGCTATTCCATTGTATATATGCGCCACTTCTTATTTATCCATTCATCTATTGATGGACACTTGGCTTGCGTCCATATCTTGGCTATGGTAAATAATGCTGTAATGAACATCGGATATATATATATATATCTTCAAGTTAATGTTTTGTTTTCTTCCACTACATACCTGGACTTGGATTTGCTGTGTTGTATGGTAGATCTAGTTTTAGTTTATTGAGAAATCTTCATACTGTTTTTCACAGTGGCTGCATCAGTATGTATTCCCACCAACAGTGCGCTAGGGTTCCCTTTATTTTTTGCATCCAGCTAGCAATTGTTTGTTGATACATTGGTGATAGCTATTCTGACAGGTGTGAGGTGCTATCTCATTGTGGTTTTAATTTGCATTTCCCTGATGATTGGTGATGTGGAGTATCTTTTCATATGTCTCTGTCTAGGTCTTCTGACTTTTTTTAATTGGGTTGTTTGTGGGGTTTTGGTGTTGTCTGTGTTTCTAATATATTTTGGATATTAACCCCTTATCAGACGAGTCATTGGAAGTATCTTCTCCTATGTAATAGATCTTTTCATTTTATTGATTATTTCAATCTTCACTGTGCAGAAAAGCATTTTAGTTCGATATAGTCCTATTTGTTTATTTTTTCTTGTGTTGCCCTTGCCTGAGGAGACATACCCCAAAAGATATTGCTAAGCATAAGATTAAAGAGGTTACTGTCTCTATTTTCTTCTAGGAATTTCATCGTTTCAGGTCTTATATTTGTCTTTGATCTACTTTGAGTTTATTTTTTGTATACTGTGTATGAAATTGGTCCAATTTCATTCTTTTTACATGTATTTGTCTAGTTTTTCAACAACATTTGTTGAAGAGACTGCCTTTATCCCATTTTATATTCTTGCCTCCTTTGTCGTAGGTTAATTAACCTTATAAGCAGGAATTTATTCATGTGCTATCTATTCCATTGATCTATCTTTTTTAAAAAATATATTTTTTATTGATTTCAGAGGGAAGGGATAAGAGAGAGAGAAATAGAAACATCAATGATGAGACAGAATCATTGATTGGCTGCCTCCTGCATGCCCCACACTGGAGCTCGAGCCCTAAACCTGGGCATGTGCCCTGACCAGGAATCGAACTATGACCTCCTGGTTCCTAGGTGGATGCTCAACTACTGAGCCACGCCAGCTGGGAGATATATATATATATATATATATATATATATAGAGAGAGAGAGAGAGAGAGAGAGAGAGAGAGAGAGAGCCAGTATTATATTGTTTTATTATTGTAGCTTTGTAGTATAGTTTGATATCTCCCATTTTGTTCTTTCTCAAATTTTCTTTGGCTATTCGGGGTCTTTTATGGTTCCATATAAATTCTAGGTTTAGTTGTTCTAGTTCTAAGAAGGATGCCATTGGTATTTTAATAGGGATTGCATTGAATTTATATATTGCTTTAGGTAGCAGGGACATTTTTAACAATATTAATTATTCTAATCCACTAATATGATAATATTCTTCTGTTTATTTCTATCTTCTATTTTTTTTCAATGTCTTATAGTACAGGTCTCAGAGTACAGGTCTTTGACTTCTTTGGTTAAATTTATTCCTATGTGTTTGATGCTTTTGATACACTTGTAAATTGGATTGTTTTCTTCATTTCTCTTTCTGTTTGTTTGTCATTTGTGTATAGAAATGCGATGATTTCTGTATACTGATTTTGTATCTGGCAACTTTATTGAATTCATTTATTAGTTCTAGTATTTTTTCGGTAGATTCTTTAGGATTTTATAGGTAAAGTATCATGTCACCTGCAAATAATGAGAGTTTTTCTTCTTCCTTTCTGATTTGGATGCCTTTTATTTCTTTTTCTCATCTTATTGCTTTGACTAGTACTTAGTGGACATCTTTGTCTTGTTCATGATCTTAGAGGAAAAGCTTTCAGCTTTTCACTATTGAGTATATTAGTTGTGTTGTGCTGAAGTTTTAAAACCTTCCCCCATCTCCTCCTCTCTCACCAACCAGTTTCCACTGAGGATTAGTTGCACATTAAGCATAAGCGGGATTGGCTCATCACCCGTTCGGCGGGTTCAGGTCTCAGCCTGTCTCGGCGCTGCTTCTCCTGTTTTCATGGCCTTGACCTCAGGTTTCCCAGCTTTAAAACGGGAGCCTAGAGCAGGATGGACTCTGCAGTTGAGAGCGGCACGTGTGAGGATGTGTGTGGAGCACTTAGCCCCGTGCCAGCCATGGTCACACTCAGTAAAGGTGCCTGCCACACTATGGTGACTGTGGATGTACAAGTTATGCTATTATCTCCACTTGCTCTTTCTAACACAGATATATTTATTTGAAAAAAAAACATAAGAAAATAAAGGAATGGTGAATATAAGCTTTATGGCTAATAGAAAGTCTGAGGAAGGATTGGCGCAGGAGCTGCGTCTCAGTTGTCATAAGTATTCCAAAGAGTGTGAGATTTTATTTATTATTATTATTATTATTTTTATCCTCACCCGAAGATTTCCATTGATCTTTAGAGAGAGTGGAAGAGCGAGGGAAAGACGGAGAGAAACATCGATGTGAGAGAAGCACATCGATTGGTTGCCTCCTGCACGCGCCCTGAGCAAGGCCCGGGTGGGGAGGAGCCTGCAACCCAGGTCCCTGCCCTTGACCAGAACTGAACCTGAGACCCTTCGATCCACAGGCCGGTGCTCTATCCACTGAGCCAAACCAGCCAGGGCAAGAGTGTGAGCTTTTAAATATAGGCCCCCACCTGATTAGACAGCAAAGTTTGCGATAAACAGCACTAGAACCACTAAAACCCAACCACCAAAACCCTAACTGTGATCACATCCTCTCAGCAGCTATAAAAATTCCCTTTTGATGGCGCCGCATAGACTAGGTTTCGGTGTTTTATTTTATTAAATTCCTCTGGAAGCCTGACCCTGTCCAGGCTGAGTTCCCTCTGTGCCGGGTGCAAAGCAGAGGCCCCAGTGCTGCATCCCCTGCCCTGACCCGGCCGCCAGTGGTGGGACGAAGTGCTCTGAGGACAGGGCGTGGGAAACTCCCAGCGGAGTGCTGCTGGCTGGCATAGTCCTGATTTAAATGCATCTCTTCTGGGGTTCCAAGCGTTCTCTGGGCCTCTGTGTGAGGAGGCCTTTCTCAGGGCCATGGCAGGCTTTGCATTTGCTTAGGAGGCCAAGCCACTGTGCTCATGGATTCCCGGGGCCACCCAGGCACTGATGGAGCAGCCTTGCAGGGGCTCCCGATTTGCTAGGTCAAGTCAGGAGAGCAAGAACCTTCCAGACAGATCATGGAAGGTTTATTTCTCAGACCAGTCACAATACTGGAGCAACGCCCGGGCGTCACCTTAAGCCACGCCTCACATTCTCGCGGAAATCTCCTCGGTGGTTCCATGACACAGGAGAGGAGCCGGTGAACGCCGAGGACGCCCCGTGTAGGCTCCGACCCTCCCTCCGCAAGGGCAGTGATTTGCTTCCTGGGTTGGTTTCATGCCCACCTTTTTGCGGACCTTTTAATTTAAAAGAGACAGTGATTAATGATGCTTTGAGATGCTGACATTTTTTTCTCTTTTAAAGGGCAGCCTTTCTTTCCTCCATAAATTTGATGTTGGAAGTAAACCGTGAGTCTAAACATTATATTGCTCATTCATTTCTGGGTGTGTTCGCATACCCCGACCTCGTTCCCTGTTCCCAAGTTATGGCGCACGCAGGGCTCATATCTTCTTTGTAGCTTTAGCATTCAGTGTCTGGTATATAGTTCGAATTTGACAAATACTATCTATCTGTTCAGTGAACCAGTAGATGAATGAGTTAATAAATCATATTTAATAATAATCAGGACCTGTGTGGAGGGCAGTTCAAAAAGTATAATTCCAGACAGCTTGGGCGTCTTCTCACTGAGAATGAATATTCTGTAGGCTGTGTCTTCGGTCTTTGTTTCGAACCTGTGACGGTCCAAATGAAAGTAGTTCATAATGGGAAATCTTTCTGCCTGTGTTTCTTGATTGGACAGGAAATCAAGCCTCCAAGACACAGAGTCATCTTGAAGCCTGTGAATATTTTCACAGCCATTTTAGACTGCTTCCCAGCAACATAGCTTTAATGCCTTCAGAGCGTGTGACCTGTCTCACTATTCTGTGCCTCTTCAATAGTGGGTGTGTAGATGTCAGTGTTTAAGAAGGGAACTGTGACTCTATTAATCACAGAGTTACATCGGGTCTTAGCAAATGTAGATTCTGCTTTAATATTTTTGTCTCGTTCTTTCAGAAATAAACTATATTTTCCTCTGATTTGCCATTTTATCCATTTTTATGTTTTCCTAACTAAATATGTCAAAGTACAAGAATTGGTGTTACTTTATGATTGCAGAACTGGAAACTACAGTTAAAAAAAACCCCCAAAACCTAAGATTTTAAATTAATGTGTTTTATATTGTATTGAAAACTTAGTAATAATTTTCCCCAAATGGCATTATTTAGATAGATTTATTAAATATAGAACACCATCTAGACCTGAATGTGCTGTCAGATAGTTGCCTTGATGAAATGGCAGCTATCCGGACCTGTGTGCCTTTCAAAGGGAGAAAAGACCAGTTGTGTGGCCCTCGCCTTCTTCCCTGTGTCTGTTCTTATTGCCAGGGGCTCCCGCTCTGTCACCTGAATGTGCCCAGGGAACTCCGCTCAGTGTCAAAGGACACCCAGAAGAAGGACATTCAGTTAATGGTTTCACAGATTCCAAACTTTATTAGCAATGGGTGCTTAGAGCAGCGGTTCTCAACCTGTGGGTCCCGACCCCTTTGGGGGTCGAACGACCCTTTCACAGGGGTCGCCTTAGACCATGGGAAAACACATATATAATTACATACTGTTTTTGTGATTAATCACTGTGCTTTAGTTATGTTCAATTTGTAACAATGAAATTGGGGGTCACCACAACATGAGGAACTGTATTAAAGGGCCGCGGCATTAGGAAGGTTGAGAACCGCTGGCTTAGAGGAAGGGCAGACGGTGATATCTCTAAATTCTCACTCAGGTTTCCTTGTAACTGCTGGTCTCCTCTGCCAGTTAGGAACTAGGAAGGTGGTTACACTGCATCCTCTTAAAGGTCCTTTGCCGCCTCCAGCAGCTCAGGGCCCCTGGCCTCGGTGACCGGCCACCTCCCGTCCCGCGCGCTGCTGCCCGCTCGCGGCCTCTCTCACACGCGCTGGCAGGTGAGGCGGCTTCCCTTTCAGTGTCAGGTGACCCACAGGTGCTGCTCAGTGTCAGCCTCCTACATTAAGGCTCATCCTTGTTTATGTTTTCAACACGGAAATAAAGGAAATCAACTGAATTGTACATTTTGATTCTGGAGATTTTTCTCATCGTTCCTAACCATTCCTGCAGGCTGTGCCCAAATCTTGTCATATTTTAATTATTTTTGTCTTGGGTTTGTTGTTTTTTACTTTCCTTTGAGTTTTAGTCTCATTCACCCCAAATAACAGGTTAAAAAATTGGTCCAAATATGAAACAAAAATATTGTTAGAATTACAGATAGTATTTAGGAATGCGGGAATGCTTAACAGACTTTATCCCAAAGTGCAAAACACAAGTGTGTAGTAGTTGAAAAATGAACCATCACATACATTTATGGACAAAACATGGAAACCGCGGCAAGCAGGCATGTGTGCTGTGTCTTCTGGGCGCCCCTCCGCTTCCTCTCACCGTTAGTGTCCCAGCCAGTCCCCGCCGCTGCTCCTCGAGGGGCTCCCACCTCCCCTGCCTCCGGGTGGCACCCTGAGCCCCGCAGGACCCCCTCCACCCCTGCCCTCAAGCTGCTTGTCTTGATGGGCTTCAGTCGGAGCTGACAGTTGGTCCACATACGAAGCACTCCCCGTGTGTCTGTGGTTAGTTCCGTCATCGATGCCCTCTCATATGTAGAGACTTTATGAAATCATTTGTAAGCATTCTTGTTTTATCACAAAGCCACCCACAGACCATCTGGTCCACCTGTAGGGTGCGCAGGGGGAGTCAGCACCCTCACTAGATGCCCGGGCTCGCGTTCTCCCCAGCATTAGGGCCCTTGATTAGAAGCAGTCATGTGGGACCTGAGCACTCTCCTCACCATCCTGGGTAGGTAGTGGCTGTTAGGGAAACAATGGGAGTAATCGCCACTAACATTTATGCAGCATTTTGTGTGCACCAGGAGCCATTCCGAATCCTTTATATGTGGCTCCTCTTTGAATGTGGGATATATAACACTGAGTGGCCAGATTATTATGTCCACCTGACGTTTGTAGGCACATTAGCCGTACACTGCATCGTATGGGATATGGAAGCCGAAGGCCTGTTCGAACACCTTTGCTGTCTTCAGTTACCAAGATAAAACGTCTCCAATTCGCACAGGAACACAAGGATTGGACAGTCGAGCATTGGAAAAAAGTCATGTGGTCCGATGAATTACGTTTCCAGTTGCATCATGCAGATGGCAGAGTGAGAATTTGGGGGAAACAGCATGAAAGCATGCACCCCACATGCATTGAGTACCACCCTTCAAGCTGGTGGGGGCAGTGGTATGGTTTGGGGCATGTTTTCCTGGCATGATTTGGGCCCTTTAATTCGTGTGGAACAACGTCTGAATAGCACAACATACCTAAGTATCGTTGATGATCAAGTTCATCCTATCATGTGGATGGCGTATCCCAATGGAGATGGCTTCTTCCAATAAGACAATGCACCATGCCACGGTGCTCGTATTGTGCAGGAGTGCTTTCGAGAACATGAGGGAGACTTTACCTTGCTTAGGTGGCCCCACAATCACCAGATCTCAATCCAATTGAGCATTTGTGGGACGAAGTTAAAAGAGCCATCAGGCAGCTGGTTCCACAACCATCAGATCTCACAGAACTGGACAGTGCTATTCATCAGGCATGCTGTCAGATTCCTCGCATCACTTTTCAACATCTCATGGAGTCAATGCCAAGAAAAATCAATGCAGTATTGAAGGTAAAAGGTGGAAGATATATTTATATCCCACGTTCAAAGGCTGTTAAATCACGTTGTTTACCCATACCTTCAGAAAAAAATCACTTCTGCTGTCGTGGTAAACAGCCTGCTTCCCTATTTATAATGGTCTGGCCCTCTAGCAACTTCAGTGCGAAATTATAGCTAATCTGCCTACAAATGTCAGGTAGTCATATAATCTGGCCACTCGTGTGTGTGTGTGTGTGTGTGTGTGTGTGTGTGCGCGCATATATATATGCATTCTTGTAGGCCTTACACACACCACTGTTGACCCCATTTTGTAGATAATAAAACTGAGACACAGAGAGCCGAAGTAACATCTGCAACGTCACACAGTGTGAGTCTTGAAGTAACCTGGGTGTGAAGCCTGGCGCCCTGTCTCCTCCTGGGAGGCGTTGAGTACCGTGCTCGCTCCCTCCCTCCCGAGGCAGCTCAGCCCGGTCTCAGGGCTGTTGTCTGGAACTTTCTCTGGGGTCCAGGTTTGTGGCTGTTATCAATGATGGTTCTAGACCAGGGGTGGGCAAACTTTTTGACTCGAGGGCCACAATGGGTTCTTAAACTGGACCGAGGGCCGGAACAAAAGCATGGATGGAGTGTTTGTGTGAACTAATATAAATTCAAAGTAAACATCATTACATAAAAGGGTACGGTCTTTTATTTCAATAGTTTTATTCATTTCAAACGGGCCGTAGTTTGCCCACGGCTGTTCTAGACACAGAATCATTTCAGTTAAAAAAAAAATGGATTCCCAGACTTAGAGCCTAATCAGAGCCCCCTTTTCTCCATCCTCCTCCCACACCCTTGCGCAGCCAAGCCCTGGTCATTTGCTGTCTCCAGGTCTTTCCTGCTCTCTGTTCCTCTCTCCTTGTCTTTCCAGCTGTGGAATAGACGTGGCTTCTCAGCGTGGCCTTCAGGGCCCTTCAGACGCAGGCCATCCACCTGCTCTGCGCCTCGTGCAGCGGCGCTCAGCGGCACCCCGGCCTCGGGCCGGCCCTGCTCTGGAGGGCAGCACCCACACAGGAGTGGTGTCAGCTCGGCTCTCCGCCTTGTGACGCCATCAGACCCTCCTCCTTCCCTTTTCCGTCCTGCCCTTCTCATCGTCCCTAACCATTCCTGTAGGCCATGCCCAAATCTTGTGTCATATTTTAACTATTTTGCCTTGGATTTGTCAGCTGTGTGACTGTCTCCTTCAGCGTTGGGTGCCAATCTGCCTCCCCACCCCCATCCTAATAACATCCGGGCTCCCTTCCGCTTGGCGCAGAGGTCACTGCCGAGACCCCATGGGACGCACCCCTGGCTGGGCGCCACCCTGTGTGTTTGTAGTTCATTGTGACCTTCATTCGGATCTGCTCTGTATGTTATTGTGTGGCTTTCGGATTTGAAAGCCACGGACTCTTGTCTGCAGGTGAGAACCTATGTCACTCACTTTTGTGGCCCCAGCGCACGGGGTGGAGATGGAGGCCGCGGGTGTGGCTGGCACAGCAATGATTTGTGCAGGGCCTGCCACACCAAGATGTCTAGGTATGTCGTATGTATTGTCAGCTCTGCTCTTGCTAACGAGTTTGAATTGTAGATATGATTATTATCCATTTTCCAGATGAATGTGTCTGTCCTTACCGCGGTCTGCTTTTATGAATCAGATGGCCTAGCCCTAGCGTCTGTCATGTATGTACCCCATGGCTAAGGGAGGGCAGGGGACCTTGATTGAGGATCCCACCCTGTTTGCAACTAAGAGGGATGCGGGGGATGTTAATTCTCCAACGGAAACTGAAGTGAGAATGGACTCTGGGTAGCCCCTCAAATCCAACAAGTCCCAGCTGTTCCTGAGTTCTGCGTGGAGTTGGTGGGGGAGCTGCAGTTTTGCTCTGTGAGCAGTCCCGCCTTTCGTGGCTGAGCCTCCTCTCTGACGGCATCTCCGCTCTGCTCTGCACCGCAGATCTGGTGAGCTACCCTCACCTGGGATGGCTTCCTCTGGTCTGTAAGTCACTGAGAAGATGCAATAACGTTCCCAGGCCTGTAGCTAGCGCATGCTGAAGTCCTCCTCCAGCAAGTCTTAATAAAACCTGAGTCCTAAAAACCCATCATCAAATAATAAAAGAAATAGAGTAAATGCACAATTCATGAGATTAATATAGAGCAGGGAGCCAATCTTTTCCCCGTAATAATCTTTACTTTTATATCCTACTTTATGGGGGTGCTGTTTAATTTCATGTTCATTTACTTTAATTACTTCTTGCATGTAGTTTGCGGGAAAGTTTGCCATTTTCCAACATCTAAAAGATGGTTCGCTCGAGTTTCGTTTCAGACTCTGTTAGAATTAATACATAATAAAACCCAGTGTGTAAATTTCTCATTTTTCACCTCAAAGGATTGTTCATCTTAATAGAATCCGTTTTCCAGGGAGATTTTAATCAGAATTACAAGTCAAATTAGTTGAATGCATTTCTTCTGCTAATAAACAGACAGCCTTTCCCCTGAAAGCATCTCTGAATTCCAATAGTTCACCGTTTCCTCTCCTCAAGAGATCACTCTATAAATACCTAGGAATCAAAACATGAATGTGTTAGCCTGAAAGGTGATGGTGAAGATGGAGAATTCAAGAGGATAAAAGTGAAGAAAGGTTATAAAATCAAAATTTAAATATTGACTATGTGTTAGATTAAAAAAAAACACAAAAAGTTTTAAAGGCATAGGATCCCTGTGTTTGTGGTTGCGTTTAGTTGTGTGTTGGACGATGTGAGAGGGTCACAGTCTACATGTGCTTCCTAAAAACGTCTTGTGTGTCTAACCTAAAAGACCCGTGGCTGTGGCAGGCCCGCGGGCAAGGGGCGCCGTGCCGGCTGGAGCGCTGCCCCCATCTGCTTGGCCTTAGGATGGGCAGGCCCAGGGTTACCTGGGTGGCTTTGGGCCGTGAAGCGATGACCAGCCCTTACCAGCATGGAGAGGGTTGCGGTTTCTTTCCAAGGCCTTGTTAGGGGTGGGTGTGGTCACTGACTTGCTGCTTGACCCCAGCAGCCCCTGGGATCTCCTGAGTTGGTTCACATCTTCCTTTAAGTTGAGTCCGAGTTGCTGTGACCTCAGCTGCTTGCTCACAAGGGTGTCAGATGTTGAGATGCTGAGTATTTGTATCGTTCGTGCTGAGAAGCGCGTTCTCTCTGTTAGGCGTGGAAGATCCGACCCTTTAGGAGAGACAGGCCTGGCTTTCCTCCGCCCGGATAAGCTCTCCTGCAGCGGAGGATGCAGGGACATTGTTCAGGGAGCAGCTGGGAATCCAGTGTGTAAACGACAAGAGGAATTCTCAGGGCTAGGAGTGAAACCCACTTCAGTGTGTAGTTGAAATTCACCTTCTCTAATATTTTTGCAAGACTGAGAATAAAAAATGGTTATGATTGATGAAGCATTCCGTGTGTGTCTAACTATATGTTGGACTAGCGGGACTTTTAAATCACCCAAATGAAAGATTGCATTATCATGAACATTAATATGTAACAGTTAAGTGTGTCATTGTGGATCCTCAGCCTTGGCATTCACAGGGCTGAGTGACTGAGGCCAGCCAACCAAAAAAGAAAAACTTTTTATCAAACACCAGCTCACAGAGCTCCGTGGAGGAGGCCAGCCAGGGTCATGACTCTGATGGGTTACATATGTTTGTGCCCTGCTCACAGGGGATTTCAGTCACACCAGGGGGGCTTTAAAGACGCCCCCTGAGGTATTACCGGGAAGAGAAAGGGAGGGTTGAAACCAGGGTGAAGACTTTATTCCTGGTAAGAAGAGGAAGTTAGGGAGGAGGAAAAATAATGAAGAATAACTTATCAAGAGCATAGAGATTAGGTTACTTAAATGTGTAGAACAATTTTTATTTCTTATAGATGTGTTGCCATTTATATAGTTGAGAAATTATCAACTGTTAGAAAACCAATTCAAGAAAGTAGAAATTGGATTGTTGTTATTCTTTTTTATTTTTTGAAAAGTAGTTTCTCTTCCTCAAAATATATAAGTAGTGCATGTATATAGCAGAAAATTTGACCTATAAATAAATTGTTTAAAAATTAAAATTATCTCTGTTCTCAATTCAGAGAAATTTGATAATATATGTGTTAATGTTACATATTTCTAATTATTTTCAATGAGTAAATAGTTTTCTGTCTTTTTATTTAATACTAGGGGCCCAGTACACGAATTCGTGCACCTTGAAAGGAACTGTGGCATTGAGGCTGTGGTGGGCACAGGGGTGGGTCTCGGCCCACCCTCCGCACCCCCACGCAGCCCCTCCCGCCGCGGCCACCTGTCCCCTGTCTGCCTGCAGCCCCGCTCCCACCATCACATCCTTGTGCTGATGGCACCAGCCCGACTCGCACCCACTGATGGCAAGGAGTGATTGGGGCTGGCACCAGCAGCAGGTGCAAGCGAGTCCGGCACCCGTCAGCGGCTGCTAGCTGTGGCTGCTGCCCCAATCACCCCTCAGAAGCAGGGGGAGGTGGAGAAGCCCTCAGGGGCGATGGCGGCTGGCAGCGGGTGCGAGTGGGGTCGGCGCCGGCAGCGGGTGCGAGTGGGGCCAGGCACCGGCAGCGGGTGTGAGTGGGGCCAGGCACCGGCAGTGGGTGCGAGTGGGGCCAGGTGCCGGCAGCGGGTGCGAGTGCTGGGTGTGACAGCGGGTGTGAGTGCTGGGTGTGACAGTGGTGCGCGGGAGCAAAGAACTTTCAGTAACCACCAGAGACTCGTCCCGATGACAGCGACTGGCGCCCCCCTTGGTCTGGCACCCCCACTCACCTGCTCCATTATCCCACCACGGCCGACGCCCAATGCCCGCCATGTTCCGTGCGCGCCCCCTGGTGGTCAGCGCACGTCATAGCGACCGGTTCGGTTGTTCCACCGTTCGGTCTATTTGCATATTAGCCTTTTATTATATAGGATATTTATTAAGTGAGCATTTGCATTGACACTTTATCTTTCTACTGAACATCAAGCTCAGCCCCATTTTAGTGGATGAATTCATTGATATTTTGAAAAATTGCAATAAGTGCATCATGTCAGAATTAAGTCTTTGAATTATCTGTAGAGGGAAGAGAGATGGGAAAAGCAAGGGCTAAGCATTTATTGAGTGCCTATTGCATGCCCGGCTCTGCTGGGCCCTTTCAGGTAATTTTGAATTCATTTCCCTTCGGTTCTCATGGCGAGGATAATGGCATTTAGAAAAGACCGAGCACTTGCCATGTATAGGTGAGAACTGGGCATGTGTCATTTTATTTCATTCTCACCACAACGCAGAAGCTGAGCTATTTCTATTATTTCTGTGTTACAGATGAGACTCTGAGAGGTCAAGCTAGTTACTCAAGAGCACACAGCCAGGAATTGTAAAGCCAGACTGGCTGGTGGTGGAGAACTACCACACGCCGATCTGCACCTGGCCTTGGCCCTCACACCGGTGCATATGCCCAGTGTCCACGGTGCTAACCGGGGTCTCCAAGCTATTTTTTCTAACCTTTGCTTCCTTTGTAAAACTCCCCTGGAGGCTTATCTTTACCTTTTCCTCCCCCTTTGGGGTTAAAACACTGGGAGAACCGGAAGCACTCCGTGATGCAGGCCCATTCCTGCTCCATCCAGGGCGCGGGGACAGACCGTGGCAGCCTTGCCGGTGACCGCCTGTGGGCGCTGCTGCCACCTCCAGGGAGTGCCCGGCTGTGGCTGCCGGCTGAGCGAGGAGCGGTTCCACTCCGGCTGCTGCAGCGCCTGCGCCCGGGCTCAGCTCATGGGACTGCATGTGGCCCACATCCCCTGGGCCCAGGCTTCTGCTGTGATATCTTAGAACCTAAGAAATGGCCAGCACTCGCGCGGGGCTGTCCGCGCTCACCGTTGGGGCCATGCGTGGGAGCAAGTTCTCTGGAGCCGCTGTTGTCCCGGGACATTGGTTTCCTCTCTGGGTAATCAGCGCCCCTCCCGGGAGCTGCTGGGGGCGGGGAGGGCGGTGTGCGGGCACCTGCAGAGTTGGCGCCCCTTGTTGAAGGCGGTGGTGTTTCCTTCAGGGATCCTCTAAGACTGAGAAGCACTTTCTTCACTGACAGGCTCTCAGGTGACAGGGACCTCCTTAGAGGACAGGAGGCTTGGCTGAACACACGGTTGGTTTATTTCCCTCAAGGCAGTGATTTTCCTCTTGTCATTCCTGGGGTTTGTCAATGCGCACGTGTCCACTAATTGTAGCAGAAACCCTCACGGAGGCTGGAGACGTAAGGATGTTTATCATTTACTTGCTCAGAAGTCTGAAAAGTTAGACAGTCCTAAGACTGGTTAAGCACCTGAATAAGACCTGATTGCTGGATTTGCATACCTGTGATTCTTTTAGCTTTTAGGCGACTGCTAAAGGTCCAGCCATCGCCTTCCTGCGTAGTTACATTTAAGGCACAAAGTGGGGAAGGGAGTAAGTCAGGGAGAAGGAAGGAGTGTGTGTGGGGGGGGGGGGGAGAGAGAGAAAGAAAGAGAGAGAGAGACACCTGTTTGAGTCCTTTTCTTCTAATCAAAGAGGAAAAATATTTTCAAGCAGTTCCCCCTCATATCTTTGAACCAGAACTAGGTTAGATGCCTGTCCCTAACTGCAGAGGAAGCTGGCCAAGGGAATATGTCATTTTTTTTCAGCTTGAAGAGTAAGAGGGGTGGAAAGAATCGGAATGGTTGTTGAAGAACTGTCTAGCACTTGACCCAAATCTAGATTGTGCCTTGTAAAGAGTCTGAATGTTACGATTGTCAGAATTATTTGGAATGACAGTGCATGTTTGGATTCTCCCTTTATAGCTAACGCTGAAAGTTTTGGTATCAGGACAGGGTGGGTAAGCCAAGCACTCGGTACTTCCCTCTGCAGCCGCAGGCTCCAGCCCATCTCCAGCTCGCTGTGTATTGCCCAAGAAACATTTTGCAGATGGCTCAGCTTCCTGCTCAGAGCCACTGTTCTAGATGTTGCACACCCTGCAGATGGTGCTGGGCATGATTGCCCTCCCCCAAAGTGATCTTTGCTTCTGTACTTGCTCCTTGTGAGAGGCACGTCCTGACAGCCGCGATGTATTTGTAATGTAGTGTGCTGGTTGTCCGGTCACTTCGTTACATCAACACCAATCTTTCCCCCTGCACTGAAAATGCAGCCCACTGGCAGTTACAGGGTCTGGAGCTAGCAGGGGAGGGACAGGAGGAATGACACCGTTCCGAAACTTTCAGAATGTCACTGGTTCCCAGTGCTCAGAGTCACCGGTGCTGGGCAGGCAGAGCGAGGAGCCCTCTCGCAGGCCAGGTTGGCAGTGAGAGCGCAGCCGGCCGCGCCTCCTGGGAAAAGTCATTGCGCAGCCGGCTTCTTAAAGAGAGTGCTTGGTTCTAATCCTCAGCATAAATCTCACCAGGTTATTCAGTTAAATAAATCTACAATTCTAGTTAAAATTCTTGTTACAATTAATATAATAACTAGAGGCCCAGTGCATGAAATTCGTGCACGGGTAGGGTCCCTAGGCCTGGCCAGTGATCAGGGCCGATCAGATTCCCCACCTCCTCCTTCCCTTGTCGCCTGTGTGCCGCCACCCTGCGGTTCCCCTCCCACCCCCTACCCCGCCTCCCTGCCTCCCGGCCTCCTCCTTCCCTCGCTCCCTCAGTGCCCCACCACCGCTGCTGGTCGCCCACCATGTCCCGCACCGCCCCCTGGTGGTTAGCACACGTCATAGCGAGCGATAACCTCCCGGTCTCCCAGTCGAACTCCCGAGGGGACACTTTGCATATTAGGTTTTTATATAGAGAGATTAGATTACATTTTTTATAGAAATTAAAAGAAAAGATTCAGAGTAAGAATAGAATTTTTAAAGAATCATGACCAAAACCACTATATTTCGGAGACTATTGATTGCCAGTGAGAAGAAAATGAATGTTGATATATAGTATCTCCTACTGGGAACCAAACATCCCTCTGACGAGGATCGGAGTCTGGTGAGCCTGGGAATTTGGTGGTACTTCTAAACTGCACAGTCCATGAGACAGTAGCCACTAGATGCGTGTGGCTGTTACGCATAAATGAATTAAAGTGACAGCCCTGACTGGTGTGGCTCAGTTGGTTGGAGTGTCACCCCATTAACCAAAAGGTCTCGATTCCCAGTCAGGGCACATACCTGGGTTGCGGATTTGATTCCTGGTCAGGGTACATATGGGAGGCAACCAGTTGAAGTTTCTCTCTCTCTCCTTCCCTTCCTCCTTCCCTCCCTGTACCTCTCTCTAAATCAATCGACATATCCTCAGATATCCTCAGGTGAGGATTTAAAAAAAAAAGAATTAAATCAAACTAAATTTTAGAATTTAGTTTCTTTGCTGCACCAGCCATATTTCAGGTGCTCAATGGTGGCTCATGGCTGTTGCGTTGGACAGAACATGTGGGTCATCACAGCAAGTCCTGCAGGGCAGCGTTTCTCTGGATGAGTCTGTCGGAAGTGAGCTTCCTCACAGGGAGCCGGTGCCAACACTGGACATGGTGGTGGCCCCAGCCGGGTGCTGGTGCTGTTGGCACCCAAGGATGGTACGAGCGTCCCGCAATGCACAGGAGCTCCCGTGCAGAGCAGCCTGAGGTGTCCGGCAGGGCTGAGGCTGGGCCCTCTGGGTGGGCAGATCCCTGTGGCCCTGCCCCTCAGCTGGAGTTCTAAAGCAGCGCCCACTACCAAACTTGTAGGGAGCCTGTGTTTTGGATATAATATAGGTTCAAAGTAGGGTTAAAACGTGAGGTTACCAGTAAGAGTAGAAAAGACTTGCCCCAAGTCCCGAGGCCCTAGTTAGAGGCAAGGGAGGATGCGCAGGGGAGTCCAGCTGGCACACATGTTCCCTCTCCTTCCTCTCCTCCCCTCACGGGCCCGACAGGCACACGGAGTCTGCACGGCCCGGGCTGTCCTTCCGCTCCAGGCCAGGTCCGCAGCCAGGACATCAGTGTCAGCCGCCGGCTCGTCCTAGCAGCTGCTCTTACAGCAGGCAGATGCCAGTGACGTCTAAGCATCGAGTATCCCAGGCAGAGCGGCTTCAGATCTGAGCTCTGCCACCAAGCGCTTGTGTGGCCAAGAGCAAGACACTTCACTTTCCTGAGCTCCAGTCTCTTCCTTGTAAAATGGAAATAGTAATAGTATGCACTTTACAGGGTTATTTAAAGATTAAATGAGAAAAGCATGTAAAGTGATTGGTATGGTCTCTAGCATATTAAGAATAAGGTCATAGGTAGCTTTTATTATTGTTGTTTTGTTCTTTGTGCTACTGTGGCTATTTGGCCCGAGAAGTGCTGGCCGTATTGGCCTGCGTCCTGTCCTGCCCGCGGAGGAGATCTGGGCCCTGGTTGGCCAGTCGGGCGGGGCTGGAGCCAGGGCTGAACCCTCCCCCTCAGCGCCAGTGCCTCTCGCTCCGGGACCCCCGTTCTGTTCAGCCTGCTCGGTAGGCTCCCTTCCCCAGACCCTGTCAGCGCTTCATCTCCGCTCATGTCTATCTCCTCCATACAACATGGTCAATTTTGTGACTATATGTTTGTGTGTTTTTACTGGTTATCTCTTCTTCTAGACATGGAGTTCGTGTTAGGCATCAGGGATTGAAGAATTAATGGCATGTTGTAATGAAGAACTGAACTCAGGAGAATGAAGAAAGGGAAGGTTGTGACCGGGTTAAGCAGACTTGAGCTTGCGTGCTACTGAGTAACGGAATTCTTGCTCTGTCCGTTACTCACTTTGTGACCTTAATTATTTCGCCTGAGTCTCAGTTTGCCATATCTGTGAAATGGGGAAAAAACTGTAAGAATTCCATGACAAATACGTTTTCCACTTCAGTCATCATTCAGGAAATGGTGGTTTTTATAATGATTCAAAAACCGACCTTGGAGTAAGACTACAGGGTAATTGATGAATTTAACCTTCCTTCCCTTCTGTCGATATTAGACATTGAACTTTAGGTATAACACTTGCCATATTAGAAATTTATGTCTCCTAAAATAATTTTATAGTTGTCCAGCAGGTTGAGACTTTGGTAGGTGGAAGACAAGAATATTTGGCCAAACGGGTAGTAATTTGATATGAATGTGAATGGATCTGTGAAAGGGGTTCGGAAGGCCTTGGGCCGCAGGCATGGTTGGCCTCTGTTCAGGGTATTTGTGATCAGCGGCCGAGGCCCTCACCGTCCTGCCTCCTCTTCTGAGCACAGCCTCCCATCAGAGGGCGAGAGATCTTCACTCCTCAACCATGGATCTGATCAGGAGACTGCGGCTGTTTTGAGAGCCAAGCGGCTGTTCACCTAAACTGATGCGCTGTCCATCCCTGCCCTGAACCCTGCCCCCGCCCCCCGACCACCAGGGCCTAGAGCAGGGCGTGAGGGGTTCTGTGTTAGACCTCATGCTGATTTGCTTTAGACCTTCGGTTCCGTTTGCTTTGAGACCATCTTCAGTTCTTTCTGACTGTGTGTCCTGACTTTTTTTCTAACTCTTCCCAGTGGTAGCAGCAAAGAGGGTGCGGCTGGTGGTCAGGTTGCGCCGCCGGGTACATGAGGTCCTCAGAGTTTGTGTGCTAGCCTTGGGGGTTCCTGGCTTTGCTTCCTCCAGTGGAGAGATGAAGACGCACATAGAGAACACATGTCTATTTTGAGTTCCTGTATTGGAGCTTTTGGTTGCAAATAACCCAAAGCCCACTCTGGCCGGCGAAGCAAATAACAGAATCGTATTGGCTCACGTATCAGAAAAGCCAGGAGCGGGAGCGGGAGGCTCTTTGGGCAGCGCTAGGCCCTGCCCTGCTCCTGCACTCACTGAGTTCACGCGTGCTGGCCTCGTCCAGCGTTCTCTTTGTCGGGCAAGCCTAGCCCACAGCGTTCCACGCCCGCAGAAGGAACACTGTCCCCCAGGAGTGCCACCGAAGACCAGTAGTCAAGGCTGCTTCTGGTTTGGGACAGGCCCTTCCATCCTCCAGGCAGTGTGGCCAGCAGAGAAGAACACACTGATTGGTCAGACCTGGCTTAGGGCTTCCCCCTCTGGAGCTGGGAGACTTGCATCAACCTCCTGGGAACCCCAGGGACTGAGATGGGAAATGGGGTGCTTTCCCAAAGAAAAGTCAGGCTGTAACAGAGGAAGAGGAGCGTGGTGCCTGGCAGCAAGCGCAGTGGGCGTCCGCGCTCTGCCCCTTTGATTTGATTGTGCTGGTGACTGGGCACCTCGTGCATGGCGGCGTCTCCATTTTCCCTCCAGAGCTGCTGCCAGGCCTCGGCTGGTTTATTTCAGCGCCAGCACCAGCACACCTCTCCCCTTTCCTGCAGTCCGAATGGCCCGGTCTTGCCCAGAGGGGAGAGTAAGCGGCCTTCTCTGAGCCGCAATGGCATTCTGCAAGGTGTGGCAGAGGAGGCCACCTGGCACTGCCCACTGCCTTGTCCCTGCCCAGACAGGAGTGCACTCCAGGCAGCCCAGCACAGTGCTCTCCCTCCAGGCCTCACCCCTGGGTCTGGGGCAGGGAGACCCCACGGGAGTCGCACACCTGGCAGAAGTCTCCCTTTCTTTCCCCTTGTGAAATTTCCCATCCGAATTGGGTTGGGGAATAATAATCAAAATGAAAATGATTTTTGAATAAAATTATAAGTTTGAGTGTTCTGCACAATACTTTCCCAAATATTGGATAGATTTTTTTTTTTAAGATGCCAGCACTGAGATTGCTGGCCCATTTCAATCTTTATTGAAACAAATAAACCCAATAAAAACACTTATGCCGAGAGCTGTAGCGGCACAATAAAAGAATCACCCTGCATTGAATTTATTGATTTATTTATTTACTCCAACTGGAAAATTGAGTATTGTGTTAATGTATTTTATAAGAATCACACTGCTCGATGAAATGGCTAATTTATTTTAGCGTATACATAAATAGCTAGCAATTTTCCATGAGACAGGCTAATGAAAACGATGCCATGAAATTGTCTATACTGTGAGGAGTGGCGGAGACGAGTTATTATTGGGTGAGTGCTAAGAAGCACTGAACTGGCCATCATATCTTTGAACTTTTGAACTGCTACTTGTTTCATGTGATTTATTGATTTTGCTATCTCTCTGTTTAGCTCAACTTTAGTTTTTGCCCAGCAGGGCAGATAAGTGGCGTAGGAGATTTAATTTCATGGGTATTTGGGGTTAAAGCCTATCTTTAAGAAGAATGCTGAACATGTTTAATAAAACATGAGTAGCAGGGCGTGAGGTTTCTGTGTGATGGGATCCGGAAGAACCGAGGCGGGCGAGGCAGCCCAGGGTCCGCGGAGGCCTCTCCCTGCGCCTGGAAGCTTCCCCAGGCCACGTGCGTCTTCTCTGCCGGCAGCCCCTTCATCCTCAGCTGCATGTGCTGCTTCTTCCCCTGCTGTCCCGTTAGCGCAGGCACATGTTTGCCTGGTGCCTGGTTCCTGGGGTTCTCCAGGCAGCGGAGTGAGCCTCACCTTACCCTCCTCCCTGCACAGCAAGGGCCGCCGCCATTTAAATACCCTCCTGTGGGCAGATCTCTCAGGGAAACTGCTCCCAGAGCAGCCAGGCTCTCACCTAGCGAGCAGTTCCTCCCAGAGCTGCTGGCCCCCTCTCCTAGGCTGTGTGCCATGCCCGCTCCTCCCAGCCACCCTGACCTTGGAGGGTTGTGTTTCCCTCCTGCTGGGTGGGGGCGGGGATCTGATACTGAGTGACAGAGGCCAGAGGCAGCCTTCCTGTTTTCCACTGCTTTGGACCTCAGAACTTCTGAATATGTGACATTTTGGAGCCCGTTCTGGATATTTTCGTTTGATTAGCTAATTGCTGAAGGATGACGACAACAGTATTTATGCTGCTTCTTTGGGGAGGGGAGTCGGATGAGGTGGGGACGAGCTTGATCACTAAAAGTAACCATCCTGGAAATCGCAGGTAATACATTTTCAGGCGCATGAGCGGTTCAGACTCCTCACCCAGTGACACAGTATGTGAACGTGGAATTTTTATGAAGGTGATGGTCTTTCTGTAAAAATCTGATTTATTTGGAAGGTACTTTTAAATGGCCAAGTAATTTTAACCTTTAGGAAGAGATGGGGGGGTGAGTGGGCAAGGCGTGGATCTCTGTGAGGGTTTCAAAATTCACATCCCCTTTAATGATTAAACTGGCAGGATCTTTATTTGGATGTTAAAAGCTTTTTCTTACATTGCAAACATTCTCAGCAAATTTACAGTCAGATATTTGGAAACAGCTAACACTTTTTAAAAAGAAGGAGGAGGGCCTGTTTAACTAGGAAACAAAATTAGTGGGAAAGGCTAAAAAGACAGGACTGGCCCCGCACCACTAGCTGGGGGAAAATTCCATTTCATTGCAACTATGTTATTGTTTACTTTACCATACACATCCTAATATGGTCACCTCCCTGTCAGAGGCGGCCAAGCCGGGTGAGAGGCCCCTCCGAGACAGCTGCTCGCGGCCTCTCAGACAATAAGAAACAAGCGCAACTCCACAAAAGGCTTCGCGGAAAATAAGTGTCACATAAATCCTACAGAACTCTCGCTCGCCGCTGAGCTCCGTACCCGCAAACCTGTTCCGATGCTGCCGCTGCCCAGGCTGCGCTGCACTTGTTTGGAAGCCAGCCTCTGCGTCTTCGTTCTCCTTTTCCTTTTCCCTCTCCCTTCCTCTGAGGGCTCTGGATGAATTCTCTGAGACGGATCTTTGCATACATGTCTCGTGAGTTATGTTTCCTGGAGCCTTGTACTAGGAACATTAAGGTAAGAATGTTGATTTAGCCTGGGACCTTTGTCACTCAAACTAATGCTCATCAGGGATGGAGACATTGTAAAGAAATATTGCAGAGGTGCAGTTGCTTTTAATTGTCATGCATGGATTCGCAAAAAAAAAAAAAAAAAAAAAATGCCACCAGTTGTGAATGAGACAGAGCAGAAGTGTACTCACTGGTGTAAACACGGAAGGCACGGTGGAGTGGCGGCCAGTTTCCCGGGAGGCTGCCTTCCAGTTCTTCTTTTCCACTTGTGATATTTCTTTTTCTTTTTTCCTTTTTTTCAACTCTTCTGCTCTGTTCCAAACCCTCATGGTCTTGAGGCTTGCCTGTTATCTGCAACTCCAGAACAAAGGTAGGTTGCTCAACTTGCCTCGGGGGAGGGCCAAGCTATTTTGGGAGGGATGTCTTCCCACTGCGTGAGCTGCTGACCTGAGGAGGGGATCCTGCTCGCGCCCAGGGATGAGAGAGCACGCGTGGTGGCGGGTTTGTGGAGTGGAGTTTATTTTTATGCAACTTAAAGACGCAGCAGCATCTTCGGTGGAATGCACTCGTTAGCTCCCGAAATCCTGCACTTGCTGTCACACCGATGTGCTCATTGTGTTACAGCGCTGGGCTCAGGCCTGTGGGGTGCTTGGATTTATGACAGCAGAGAAGATGTCCGGATTCTGCATTTAGTTTATCAGAATTAAATAAAGGATCTAGGAATTTTTTTTTTCTCTTTCTTTGAATTGAAATGTAAAGGTGTGAGTTTTGGATGACTGGCCTGTGTACTTTTCTTCTTCCTTTGGTCTAATTACTTTAATTCCAGGGACACCTTTACTTATTTCTCAGTGATTTTCTCCTCGAATTTTGCGTAATCTGGTCTCTATCAGGGCCAAGGTAGAGCCCATCTTAACTAATTGCGCCCTGCTCAGAGGCAGCACAATAGACAGGGTGAAGGCGGAAAGAAATTATTTCCACCCGAAAGGGGCACTGGAATAGAGTGGTGCTGATTCATAATTGAAAACAAGGGCAAATTAGGCCTCAGTGAGAGATATTACAGGCTATTAATCATAATAAATATGTTTGTCCACGTTGTGTTTGCGTTCTATAGTTTTCAGGGGGGAAAAAATCAAAGTCGGTGATTAGAAAAGGGAATAGTTCTTTGGCTTGTGAGATGCTGGGCTGTACGTGTTCATTAGTTCAAAACACATTAAAAGTGAGCAGTTTGTTCCAGAAACCAAGTATGTCGTCCCCAAGCAGATCTGAATACGTCCCCGTCCAAATGCAATCTCAGGTTCATGCCACAGCGCGGCTGCCTCTGAGCATCTGGCTCCGGGCGAGCCGGGCGCTGAGAATCCTGTCTGTGCTGCCGGTGTGCACGCTCCCGGCGGCAGATCACCTCTGCACGCACTGCGGCCCCTTCAAGGTGAAGCCCTTTGAAAAAGAGAAATCCAGTGCATTTCCCCGACAGGAGCTTGAACGGCCTCAAAGTTTGTATCTTAGGAAGCTGCTGATTATGCTTGTCGGAAAACATATCTGAGTGGAAGGTTCTGAGTCCAAACAGAACCCAGTACTGCTTTCGAAATATAACTGTAGACCGTGCTTTTAATAAAGGGTTTATTTTTACTTTGGAGCCATGGAGGGGTGACCGGAATTAGTAGCCTTTAATTAGGCGGGGAGATATTCAGATTTTACAGGGATTTATGTTAGAACATGGGCTGGCGTGGCTCTCTCCTCATTATGAATCCTCCCTGCCATAATGAGGTTCATCATTAGTTGATGGAGTGGATTTGCCCAGCTCTACCTTGAAAGGCACATAATTTACATACTACTTCAGAGCCCAAGCTTTAATGGATTCCTTGATGAATAAAATGAAAAGCTACTTTCTTTAAATTTTTGAACACTGTTTAGATAATACGATTTTAATAAGACATTCAATTTGCTTGTTAAGTATATTTGAAAGTGCTTTTTTTTTTTTTCTTTTGGGGAAAAATACAGTTTGACTTGCCTTGCTGCACACCACAGTGGAGGGTGACCCTCAGATATGTCAGAGAACAGATGGGGCACATTTTAAGACGTGGGAAGGGTCTAGGCAACGTACTCTTTGCATGTGTGTCTCGAGATTATTGATGTTTGTGTAGAAACGCTCCTGACATGAAATGATTATAACAGAAAGGTGTGGAAGCAGCATTGGTTCGTGCTTCCTTCTGTATACGCACAAGAGCGTGTGCTCGCCGCTCCAGCCACCGTGGCCTGAGAGCCAGCCACACCTGCTGGCTCATTTTAACTGGAAGAGCAGAAACTTTTCCTGGTGCCGCTCATGTTTGAAGCTGCTGCGAGGCTGAGATTTGAAAGGGGAGTCTGAGTGGGAGGCTATGCTGTGTGTTATCAGATCTTCAAGGAGGAGCTTTGTGGTCCAGTCCCTGAATGTGGCCAGTTCTCTGGCTCTGTCACTCCTCTCTGCTTTGGGTGGAATGTGGAGAAAGTCCGTTCAGACCGAGCACATTTGAACACGATGGCTTCCTCGTCGCATGTTAGTGAGCAAGCCCCTCTCCAGCTGGAGACAGGTCACCCGCACTGTCCGCGCTGCTGCCAGTGGAAACAGGTTCCTGGCCTGTCACATCCCGGAGCAGGGAAGGTGTCTACATGTAGGCGAAGCCTTGTTTTGATAGACGCTTTATTACCAGGAAATGATCAGCATATATTAACATTAATAGAGTAGACCGTGTCATTCTTTTTTAAGTAATTTACTTCTGCTATAGGCCTGTCTGCTTAAAAACATCTCCCTCTCTTCTAACACATATTTGTTTAGAGAGTTTTCACTGAAGTGTACATGACAATTACAGCTGTTCATTAACAAAATTGGGTATTTGTTTTAAACTTTAACCAATCACTTTGATATGCTAATTATGGTGTAATTTAATTTGAGCCTGTAATGATGATGCCGTTATTATGGACATAAATGACGCAGTTAAGCTGAGAGTAATCTCATTTGCATACTGTACATGCCAGTAAATTAAGCCCTTTCTTCGACTGCTTCAGCTTTAATTTTCCACTTCTTTTCACACAGCTCCTTTCAGCCCCTCTTCTGAGCCCACTTTGTAATAGTCCTGATGACTGTTTGATGTGAAGGGTTTCTCACCACAATAACGCGGGGCAGAAGATGTAACATTTCAGGGATCCCTTGTCTCGCCGAGTGTTCCTTGAAGAAGGAAGGATTAGAGCGGGTGGGGGAGGAGTGTCCTGCCCAGGGCTGTGGGGCCCCCAGTCAGGTAACTTGAGATACCAAGTGTTCTTCACTCGCTGCCTCCAAGTCAGACTGGGGACCTGCTATTTATCAGTGACGCCTGTTCCCCACCGTCCTGTAGTTTACTGTACACACTGTGTTGGGTGTGACAACAGTGAACTTCGCTGCCATTGCCCATGCTAGTTGGGGTGACAATCATTTAGCCCATCCCTGACAGCTCTTCAGGTGTGGGCTCTCACAGGTAGACTATCGCTGTGCACAGCTCCAAAACAGGTTGCCTGCGTCTTCCAGAGGAGTTCTGTGTTTCCCTCTGCCAATGGTCAGAGCACACGTCCACCCAGGTGTGTGCGAGCCCTCGCACGCGGACCTCGGCGCTGACCCTGGCTGCTGCCCTCCTGGAGCTGGGAGGCCCGCCGGGTGGCCTGCGAGGCCTGGCCAGCGGCTGTCACTCAGCTCCAACCCAGCTCCTCTCCGGCTCCTGCTCAGCCAGTGGGAGCTGAGTGGGTGTAAGGACTGAATTTAGCTCTGTGTTTGTAGAAGGGCCACAGGCCTATAAATAGTGCAGGCTGCCTGCCTCTCCTGCAGGCTGCTTCCTGGTGAATAGGAGAGTATTAAAAAGAGGAATTGGCTGTGTCCGTCCGCATTTCTTGGAACGAGAAGCCTGCCCTCCCTTTCTAAGCATCCCCGTTTCTCCGCCTCCTGACCCAGGCATTGGCCGTGATTTCCATCCCCCACGCTGCCCTGGGGGAGGCTGCCTCTCCGCGGGCGTGGCAGGCAGCTTGGCTGGTGGGGCCAGCGACGCCTGGCACGGGGCACGTCGGGGACCCTCGTGGAGATGGCCTGTCCTGTCCCAGTTGCTTTTGAATGAAGCAGATGCTGCCACAGTGTTGACACACAGGCTGTTTGAAAGCGATTTGAACGTCGTGCAAACCTTTACAGGCGTTTCCCGCTTATATGACCTGAAAGTGCTATAGTGCAAAGGTGTAAAAACGCTGACAAAAGTACTTGTCTGTGCCTGTAATTCCGTAGTCAATGTTACATTTTTCAAAAATGTGGGATTTTTTTGTTTTCAATACAATTGAGGTAGATGGATGAAAGAAGAAATGGTTTTATGTAATAGTATAGAACGTTGTCATTTTAGTTAAACTATAGGGACTAGACTTTCTCAGGTCAGACCAAGCTCCTAACAAATATTCCCACTGGGTAATGTCCAACTTCTTAGGAAGGTGAGTAAGCAAACACGTGAATTACACAGGCGCTTAAGTTCCCTGAGGGCGAGGAATATTTATCTGAACTTTCAGCACTGTGACCGTGCCCTGCACATAGTAGGTGTTCAAGATTAAAGCCAACGTGCTTGTGAGCACCCCTGCGACAAGGAGGACGAAAGGGCTAAAGGGTCACGCCTTTAGTGTGCCTGGTGGTGTGTAGGTGGGAACCCCACCAGCCTGTTCCTCTCCGGCCTCTTCCGCTGCAGTTAGACAGGAGCAGTCGGCGGGGAGTCGCTCAGCTGGGTGACCGGGGAAAGCCTGCCCAGGCAGTAACAGGGCGGCAGTTCTGAGCAGCCGCTGTGGGCCGGGCGCTGCGCTGAGCGCTGGCCACAGGTGCTGCCCTGGGACCTTCGATAACCTTTCAAGGTTATCGTCTCTCTGCTGTGGCAGCCGTGCTGCAGATGCAGCCGCAGGGCACGCAGCTGGGAGCGGGAACCAGACTTGCACTCCTCGGAAACCCGGTCCTCGCTCCTGGCCTCGCCCCTCGCTCCTGGTGTCAGTGCCGGCACACACGCATTGTGACTGCGTGGTTTGTGCACAGGGATATACCTGTAGCTGCGTCTGTTTTGTGCATACACCCACCGCACAGCAGCGCTACGCATCTTACGTATGTCGCTTCCAGGGTAGCGTGTGTGCCCCGTCTGCTGGGGGGCAGGCTCACAGTCACGCGGATGGAGTGGCTTCCTTGTCAGGTAGGATGTGACTGAATGGGACTTCGAACCCAGGACCTCTGCCAGCTGGGACTT
The DNA here is from genome assembly GCF_964212035.1 of Myotis nattereri. Taxonomy (NCBI): domain Eukaryota; kingdom Metazoa; phylum Chordata; class Mammalia; order Chiroptera; family Vespertilionidae; genus Myotis; species Myotis nattereri. The sequence goes on from NC_138089.1 coordinate 5,701,163, forward strand.
TGCTCACAGATCACCACGTCCCTGCTCCTCTGAGCTGGATGGAGCTGGAGTGTTTCACGCTCCTGAGGAAGTTAACTTAGCGCCTGTGGTCCCTAAGACCTTTCCTGTTCGGGGATGTGGCTTTAACTGTGAGCTCGAAGCAGGTGCGATGTCTCCTGATTCCCCCGTCTTTGGGGTGATGTAAATCCCAGGCACGAAGCCGCTTCTCTTCACCGCCTCCCCCACACACAAATGAGGTGGTTGTTCGGCCCCCTTTTTCTCGGGGAGGAAGACGCTGTGCTGCCATCTCCCTTTGATTGAAGTCTGTTTACTGTGGTCGTGTCGGATGGCAGAGTGAGTGTCAGCTGCAGTCTACGGCTATATGGATCTATAGAAGTTTCCATGGTCCCTGTGGACACGTAGACGCTTCGCTCCCTCAGTGAGCCGATCGGAGGCCCCTATGGAGAAAGCAGTGGGGACATCTCAGGGGAGCCTTGTCCCTCCTTGTCCTCACAGGCCTTTCCCCGGTCTCAGCTCCCGTCCAGGCACGTGGAGTGGCCCCTGGGCGTGGCGCCCTTCCCCTGACCTGCAGAAACTCTTCCAACCCAGTGGCATCTGGACATGCTCTAGGCCCACACTGTCCAGTGCGGGAGCCACCAGCTGGATGTGGCTACTGAGCCCTGGGATGTGCTCCCCCTCCCCACCGAGAGCTGTCATATGCGCACAGTCCGCATGGCATTCACAGACTTGGTAGGAAAAAGGAGGTGCTCTACCCCGTTAGTAATCTTTATATTGATTGCATGTTGAAATTAACATGTTTTAGATGTATTAGGTTAACTGAAATATATCTTCAAAAGTAATATCACCTTTTTACTTTTTTAATGTGACTAGTAGATATTTTAAAATTCATCATATGTGGCTCTCATTCTATTTCTGCGAGATGGCAGTTCTAGAATGTGCATCCCAGTTTCCTACACATTCGCCAGCACCCAGGTGGCCCGGGGCAGGACGCTGCCGCGGGCGCCTCGCCGAGGACACGGCCCCAGCCCTTGGGGTGTGTTGGGGGGAAGCCCAGGTGGCAGGCCTCCTACGTGGAACTCACCAGGGAAGACTCCCCGGGGCCTTTTCAACGCCTTGTCCTTCCTAATCAGATTGGGAGGCAGCACGTACTGGCACCCACTGTTCCCAAGAACTGGACCCGGCTCGTCTACCATAATGACCTATTAGCAGAGGACCTGTGCCATAGGCGCTCAGACCGGAAATGGGACTCCTTGAATGTTCCCAGATGACCGCGCTGGGCTCTGGAAACCTGTAGGAGGAATTGGCACATGGGGCCCGGTGCTACAGGCTCCTGTCGGGCATTTCTCTTAGGTAAATAGATGCATTTACCTTTTTGATACTTTCCTGATATGTATTCTTTACCTAGTATAAGTGTATCCTGCCTTAAGTAAACATTAAGTATAAATATAGTTGTTTTCTCAGAGAGAGAACAGCATTATCGGATGGACATTATTCAGCAAATGCTGATTGGAACCCATCTTATTAGGCCTGGGGCGAGGGAGACAGCTTGTCCACGATCTGGACAAACGATGTCCTCTCCTCGTCTGGGCCCTGGAGGGTGTGAGCCGAACACATGGACGCTCAGTGTTGCCGCGTTGGAGCGGCGTTGTTTGTCTTAGCAGAAGATGCTTTGATTTTTCACGAGGATTGATTATCAGTAATCATTAAAGATTTGCATGCTCCCCACATCTTATTTACTGTACATATGGTTTAGGGAAATCATGATTTTAATTGTAAATTTCTAATAACTCCAAAAAGGTGAGTTACATACCTGTAGGTTTTTCCGTAAACATCCACTCCAGTCCTTAAAAACCCAGGGCAGGTCTAGGTCAGTCTCCTCTAAGATCCCTCCCCCCATCAGAATAGATGGAACCTTCCCTGGAATGAAGACATGGGGTAGCTGTCACTTCCTCCACTAAAAGCAGCATTCAGGTGGGTATTACCCTACTTGCTGGCCTGTAAGAAATCAAGGGACAGCCCTCGCCGGTTTGGCTCAGTGGATAGAGCGTCAGCCTGTGGACTGAAGGGTCCTGGGTTCGATTCCTGGTCAGGGCATATGCCTGGGTGGTGGGTTCGATCCCTGGTGGGGGCGTGCAGGAGGCAGCCAATAAATGATTCTCTCTCATCATTGATGTTTCTCTCTCTTTCTCCCTCTCCCTTCCTCTACAAAATCAACAAAAATATATTTTAAAAAAAGAAAAAAGACAAAGAAATCCAGGGACAGAGTGTGAGATGTGAGATAGCTGAATGAAGTCTGGGGCCTGGACACGATCAGTGTCCAGCACACAGTGGTTTCCACGTGTCGTCTCAGGCCCTGGCTGTGGCTACTGTGACATTTGCCACACGTTGCTTCAGTGGCCTCGCCTCCAGTTGGCCTGCGTGGACGGTGACGCTGGACTGCACAGGGGAACACGTCAGAGATAGCTTCTGTTTGTTTTTTGTGAATCCTCACCTGAGGATATATTTTTTCCATTGCTTTTCAAAGAGTGGAAGAGGAGGAGGGAGGGAGGAGGAGAGAGAGAGAGAGAGAGAGAGAGAGAGAGAGAGAGAGAGAGAGAGAGACAGACATTGATTGGTTGGGGGTCCATGACTGGGAATCAAACCCAAGACCCTTCATTGCGTGGGCTGACACTCTAACCATTGAGCACAGAGTGGAGAGCCTCCATTCCTGCCCCCCCCCCCCTCTCAGCCAGGCATCTGCTGTGCAGCAGGGCGCGGCTGTGCAGCAGGGCGCGGCTGTGCCTGGGGGCCCGCCTTAGGCAGTGCACCTCTGGCTTTGGCTGTGAAGAGCAGCTCCGCCCCCCAGCCCACTGCTGGGCTGTGGCTCTGGGCGGGGAGCCTAGGCACTCCTGGTCCTGCCCACGGCGCTGGCCGCAGACGCAGCAGTCCAGTGTGCTGGCCGATTAATTTGGGGTTGGAATGTAGGGTTGGTTAGTGCCCTTTCACTGTGCTGTATTTTGAGGAGCTGGTCCCTAACTTCTATTTGGCAAATACTCTGGTTGTCCAAATTTTTTTTGTTTTTTGGGGGGGTTTAATTGTTCAAACTTAAAAAACAATAAAATTGGGTACTTGCACTGTTTTGCATGTGGAAGGTATTTCAGGGACTATACTGGAGGCCGGGCCTTGTTTCCATCTCTCCTAATTGCCCCGGAGGAAACCCTACTGACCGATCTGGAAGTAAGCTCTTCCACCCGTCCTTGGCCGGTGGGTTGGCCGGTCGTTCGGCCGGTCGTTCGGTCGGGTGGTCGGTAATCAAGGCTGAAGCTCAGAGCAGCTCTCACACCAGGATACTAGCTACCACCCCAGAGAATGGCGAGAACACACCTCCCCCACCAAGAAAGGGCAGATGTTCTGTTAGGGAGGACAGCTGTAAACCTACTGCGTGCTCCAGTGTTTACGTCAATAGTGCTTGGCTGTGGACTCTCTGATAAGACGCCCTTTTTGAAAATGTTTTATTGATTTTTAGAGAAAGAGGGAGAGGGATAAAGAGATAGAAACATTGATGAGAGAGAAACATCATCCATCGGCTGCCTCCTGCACGTCTCCTACATGGGATTGATCCCGAAACCCAGGCATGTGCCCTGACCGGGAATCACACCAGTGACCACTTGGTTAATGGGTCGACACTCAACCATTGAGCCACACTGGCCGGGCGAGGCCCTTTTTCTTGATACAAATTTGAAACCATTTCCTTTTGGAATTCTATTCTCTGTTCTCACATTGGAGATCGGCCGACATGGACAGGCTTCCCGCTGGGAGAAGGCTTGTTGGTGTCTTAGCGTTTGCTTACAGCCCTGGAGGCGGCCTGTGGCGTCAGGTGCGCTGCGGAGTGGGCTGGCCGTGGGTGGGCATCGCTGCTCCTGCCCACGCTCACAGCACAGGGCGCTGATTGCTCACCACACTTTTCGGCAGCCCTGACTCTGGCCTGCGTGTCGTCCCTTTAAGGGTGCCAGTCTGTAAGCCATCGTGCTTGGCATGAAACCTGTGTACCCGCCCTGCTCGCACTGCGATGGTATGTGCATTGGCCTGATGGGACGCCCTTCGTAAATTGTGAACGTCATTGATCCTAATACTATCAGGCTCCTCTGTGTCATCTCAGTTCTCTGAGCCATCTAGCTCTTCAGAGCTCGCCCTGTGTGCACACACGCTCTTTGAGAAGTGGCCTAGGGTAGGCCAGACAACCCTCAGGAGTTCACTCCCAGGTGATGATTCTGAAGTGGGCCTCGCACGGTCCCCGAGCTCACGCCCCCAGGTGCAGAGCTCCTGCCGCCTTGAAGGAGCGCCCGGGAGACGGCTGGCCGTGGCCCTCCCGGGGAGACGGCTGGGGTGGGAACACTGCCCCCACAGGCTGCCTGTGCCCCTGTGGCAACTGTCCAGGCGTCTGGGCTGGCACCCACATTCTTGCTATCACCCGAAACCACCGTCCGCTGGAGTCCACCACATTGTGCACCGGAATGAAAAAATCAAAACTAGAAAAGCCTTTTCCAGCTACCCATCTTTTGTCATTATTTAACTGTTTAACTGTTTCGTTTCGTTTCCGGATGCTGTTTTCTTTTCCCAGCTCTATATCTTAAAAATGTTGCCCCAAAGAAATAATGTTTATCATCCCTATTTTTTTCTGAAACGTGAGGAGAAACTTAAAAGTGTCCAGAATTCACGCTTTCTCCAAAGTAATCATGAGGTCACTGAGCTGGTGTGGCCGAGCCCTTCCGTGGACCCTTGTTATCCTCAGTTCCCTCCTGAGAGTCGGGAGAAGTCTCCCTGTGGGGGGGGCCGCCCGAGGAGGGCTCGCTCCTCGCGGCCCAGCAGCCCCGCTCCTGCCCGTGCCCTGTGCGCCCCCGGCCGCATGTGCCTCCGGCCGCGTGCGCCTCCCCGCGTGCGCCGTGTGTCTGACGGAGAAGGCCGTCCACGTTGCTCCCTCTCAATGCAGAAGAGAAGGAAGTGAGTACAGGTGTGTGGAGCCTGCAAGTCGCTGTGCCGAGGTTTAGCTGCATTTTTTCTTAAATTTAAAGCCTGCACCTTCCTTTTTCCATGTCAGGACAAGTAAACTTGATCCATGGCTCATTTAAGTAAAGAAGCTACTTTACACCCAGTTGTCGCCATCGAGAAAGGGGGGCCTGTGCTGTCCGCTGCAGAGACATGGATTTTCACCAAAATGATCTGCTCCTGGAGAGAATGGGTTTGCAGACCTGCATCTTCCCTCGCGTGATCACAGAGGAGAGTGCAGGCCCAGCCGGTGGGTGGCCGGGGGCGGTGGGACTCCCGGCCTGGGAGCCTGCCATCCTGGTAGGTGTATCTGGAATGGAGCAGGATGTGTGAACGCCATTTAAATAATTATTTGCTAGTTTAATAAAGGAAAATGCTTCACACCACCACACCCTCCCACAGCTGATAAGTGATGCCACCTACTGTGAAAATATTTTACAAAACACTTTCGTTTGGAATTGGTACCAAATAGTGAGATTGAAACGGAGCATGTGCAGGGCTCTTCCCGGCTCCGAGAGTGAAAGTCGCTGCCACCGGAGCTCAGGTCCCGACCTTCCTCCTCCCTCACAGCTAGGACTTTTCACCCAGGTTTGCTTAGCAGGTTTGATAGGTTGCCTTCTAGCTAAGGATTGGATCAGTATATTTGTACTTAAACTTTTTGGATGGTAGTTGCACTTAGCACATTAAAATATTATCTGTTCACTGCATAGGTAAAGGAGATACATTTTATCCTCTTGGCTTTTTTTCTTTTGAGAGGGAAGGACTTTAAAGACTAACCATTTACGAGTCCTAGACGCCGAGGGCCCCGAGGGCCTCTGCCTTGCGGTGCAGGTCTCGGCACCAGAACAAGCCAGAAGCACCGCCTGCTCCGTGATGTAACCAGCCAGGTCTCGGTGGCCTCTGAGAAACTGGCTCAGGGAACACCCACCACGATCCACAGTGCGCTTGGCCTTCCTGAACACCGGCCGCAGCCTCTGCAGGTGGCGATGCCTTTTCCTTTCTGCCCTCTCCCCCTGGGTCTGCCCTGCTGCCCGGAGCCCGGCTGTGAGCAGGCTGCTGCCAGGGCGCCGAAGGAGGCAGCCTCAGGGCTGAGCGGAGCCTGACGAGGGCGCCGTTGTCCGGAGCCCCAGGAGCAGCAGCCTCCCGAGGGCCCAGGTGGCCCTGAGCATCCAAAGTTCGGAACGGAGAGGCAGGCACACTGTCCACGCAGAGGCCACCTGGTCATTATCCCCGGGCGCTGGGCACCCTCACGAGATGGATGGAGAACCCACCGAAGCTGATGCCACTCCGGCTTTTTAAATACATGTGTTTTTACATTTCAAAGCTCTGTTGGTGACATTGACTGGAAAATAGCAGAGAGAAAAGCCGTGTCTGATTTGCATATTCTACCAGGATGTCATGGAGCCCATGTGATAAAGTCGGAAGGAAGGCGTGGATTTTGAGAGCCTTCCTTTCTCTGACAGAATTCCAAACTGAGTGTGTGCCCAGCTGTAATGCCTCCGGACTGTGCTTTGCATTTGTGAGCACAGTGCACAGGGTGACGCTCCGGCTCTGGGTGAAGCCAGGACTTGCTGAATTATGTTTCCTGGAGAATTTTTACCTTTTTTTCTGTTTATGACAGTCATTTCATCTGGTTTCATAATGAGGTCAGGAACAGGTGGGTGTAAAATGATGCTAGTAGCGGAGTGATTTCTGTGTTAATGAATAGGCTATTTTTTAAATTAAAAAGTTCTGGTATTTGAAACATGCTCTGGACTTTAAGCACACTTACCTGTAATTAATCAGAGTGAAAGGTTTTAGTGCGCCCTGGTTATGTACAAATGCTTATGGCTACCTGTGCATGGAGCTGGAGAGACTGGCATAATGGTTAAAATTGGGGGGAACCTGGGTCATCCTCACTTATTTGTCTCCATTATTCCGGTAACTATAAAGGATTAGCCCTGGTCTGATACAGGGTGTACTTGACTCCTTGCCCCCAAAGGCCAACAGCTCTTCCTGCTTATGAAATGCAGGTCGCTTATCACACCCATAACCGCTAAAAACTGGTCCATCAGAATAGCGCACCGAGCCCGCAGCGCGCGAAGGGACCCTCCCCCGGACGTTTCCACATCTTTTGTTTCCACATATCACGCGACTTTATGGACTTTTGCTGTGGCATTGCCCTTCAACGAGAAAGCTTTTTCCATTTTGTACCATAAAGAATATTATTTTTCTGCCAGCCAATTTTCTCTGTTAGTCGCTAATTGGCTACATAAATCTCGGGTGTTGAGAATGAGGAATGTCTCGGTGTCATAGAGTATAATCTTCACCCTTATTTACCAATTCATTAAGATTCATTGATGCAGGATCGGTGAGAGGAAATGACAACATAAATCAGGCCTCCAACATAATGACCCTAATCAGCTGGGAATTGCTGGAAATGTCATGATGAACTATGTCCTTGTGTTAGTGCCACTGTACGTTGTCATTGCGCTGCTTTATGAGTGGGACGCATCTTCCTGACACGGACTGTATTTAACGAAAAAAGAGTTGTTAAAACCCTGATTCCATTAAAGCTGTGCGATCCATCCCGGGTCCTGTGGTATTTAGCCCCGTGCCCTTTACCTTCCCTGTAACTGCTTAATGGGCTGCGGCTTAATGCACCCTGGGAGCACACCTGAGTGAAACTCCCCGAAAAAAGCAAGCTGATTTATAGCTCGGCCTGTCTTTATTTCACCCGTAATTCCGGCACATATGGGGAATGGAAACAGGGCGTTCTCCACTTAGGTGCCAGATCTCTTGTCACAAAGCCCAGGAAGCGCCCCACTGGCCTAGAACTACCTAAATATCCTCCCTCCCCTCCCCTCCCCTCCCCTCCTCTCCTCTCCCCTCCCCACCCCTCCCCTCCTGCCCTGGGAGTAACCATCCCCAGGGCCCGCCCATGGGAACCACTGTCCTTCCTAGAACAATGTGTCAGCTCCACATTCACAAGGACTCTGACACAGGCTTTTGTAAAGAGGTTTCCGGATCCCCTGCCACCCAAAGGTGTTGGTTTCATTCTTCACATTCGGGACCAGCCCTGGAGGCCGGGCTGTGCGTCTCCCAAGGCCTTGGGTTTAACACAGGTGACTCCTGGCTGCAGGGAGAGGGCGGGCGGGGCTGCCGGGCCTGGCCCTGGCCCTCCTGCAGGCCGGCCCAGCAGCAGAAACGCCTGTCAGGGTGTGAGGATGGACAATTGCCACTTTATACTCTCTGGTTATTTTTCCTACCATTGAGCATGACGGTAACCACTTTTTTATCTTAAAACATCTTTAATCTATGGTATGAGGCTGAGAAAGACCCGGAGAGAACAAGACGCGTTTCCTTAATCTTGACAGCGTGGTAATCTGGCCGCTGACAGGCTGCGCGGGGAGATGGATAACTGCTTAATCGAGTGCTGGGGCCCGGACGTGTTATCGGGGCTTCCTCTCACAGGACTGGCTGGGCGCGCCATCGACGCAGATAAGCCCGGCTCCGCGGACCTCAGACTAATGCAGGTTGACGACCAGGCTTTGGGGTTGGGGTGCGCAGTGTTCTGAGCGCGGCGCCTTCTCCTTCTCCAGGGGCCTCTGTCTCCCGGGACGGCCCGGCGCTTTGTTCTGGTGCGTGAGCTGCATGGTGGGGGCCTGCTGTCGGCGAGGGGCAGGCCTGGCCAGGAGGCGCAGGGACTGGGCCTGGGCCCGCCCGTCCGCAAGGCTGCAGTGTGAGAAGTCCGTCCAGGCCCTGCCCCTCCGACACAGGTGGCAATCACTGCCCCGCAGACTGAGGACAAGGTGGCCCCTTGGAGGGAGACAGGGATGGGGCCCCAGGGCTGGAGGGAAGGAGAGAGGCTCCGAGAGATGAGGGGGGAGAGAGACCGACAGAGGGAGAGAGAGAGGAAATTCTGAGACAGATCAAGTGACTCACTGAGAAAGAGACGGTACAGGAAGGTACAGAGAGGGGGACTGACTGTGGGGGGAAGGAGAAAGCCTAGAAGGAGGAGGAGGGCACCCCAGGCAGGGTGGGCAGTGGGGTGGCAGTGGGATGGGCAGTGGGCGGGCAGTGCTCTGATGCCACTGGGCCCCTCAGGCACAGAACAGGCTTCTGCGCTTGGAAGAACCCAGCTTCCCCGACAAGGAAGATCTGAGACTGTACCAGTCCCACCTGACGAGGCAGAGGGAGGCGCCCAGGCCCCCCAGAAAGCTCCGGTTGGCACTAGTCAGTGGGAGACGGGCATCTATGTAATGTGGACTCCCCCTCCCAGAGGGGTCCACGCCGCAGGACGAGCCAGCCTTGACCTGTCAGTGAGGTCGCTGGGGAAGGGGACGTTTTCCTCCCCCTCCTCTCCGCCTGGCTCTTTGGAAACCATTCAGGTGTGAGGATCTGCTTCTGGAAGGGGAGAGCTTTGTGAGCCTCCTATCTTAACGTAAACAGTGCAAACAAGTCTGAACCCAGGGCTGTTCTTGCTCCGAGCCCCTCGCCTGGGACTGCCGGCTCCACCTTGAAACCCCTCGCCCCCCTGCTCCCCATCCACAGGACTGGGTTTCTGTCCTCGACCTCATGGTTCAGGTTGCTTCTACTATCGGTGTTTACAGGAGAAATCCCAAAATGCTGGCTAGGGGAAGCCAGTGGGCAGAGAATCGGGAATGAGCGGTGCAGAGTGGTTATCTCTCTAAAGGAGAATTCTGTACAGTCAGAGGCATGTGGAACAGTCAGACCCAGTGTGTAAGTCCTGTCCGTCTCAGACAGGGACGAGCTGTGGCATCAGCAGTCGAGACTCCGCGCCCTTCCCGGTACCGCTTGTCAACCCCAGCACAGCTAGCGCTCGGCCTGCCGCTCCGTGCGTGACACCGTGAGCTGCCCTGCATGACGCGACGGGGCGAGAGGGTCAGTCCTCTGTCGTTCGGAGCAGCAGCTGTAGGTGAGAGCCTGGGAGCGGGCTCACTCCGGCCCGGCCTCTGCGCGCTGGCCCTGCTGTGACCGGTGCCGGGGAGCGTTGCACCCGCAGAGCTGGGCGCCTCACGCTGCCTCAGCGCGCGCCCTGGTCTCGTCTGAGTTTTTAGACACAAGATGCCTTGACTTCACTCCATGCTGCTGCCCGTCTGCCTGGTGGCAGTGGCCTGGCGTGGGGTGAGGAAAGGCAGTGCCTCAGCGCTTGCCCTGAGCCTCCTCCAGCCCTGCATTCGCTCAGGAGCCGTCACCCCACCCAGCACGGCCGGGTCCTGGCAGACGCGAATGCCCCGGTAGCCGAGTGTCTCTGGCTCTTAAACACATTGCCACGTTCCCATGTTGGGGCCTGGTCCACCGTAACCTTGCTGAACAGTCTGCGGGGACGCCTTCCTGATCGTTTTCTAAGGACTTGATGATAAATGAGATTCCGGCAGCTCAGGGGGGACCCTGGGTGAGGGGTGGGCCTGCGCCGACAGCATGGACACGTGCGAGGCGCCCGCTGGGCGCTGCCCCGTCTCGGGGGCCCGCACCCTCTCCGACTCGCTGGATGCCTTTAGAAGCTCTTCGGCACCTCGCTCTGTTGTTGCTGCCCAGTAGCCCCTGCCCCGCAGTTTCAGCTATCTGGTCAGCCTTCATCCAAAAAGGTTAAATGGAAAATTCCAGAATTAAGTGAGTGGTAAGTTTTCAAGTACATGCCATTCCTGCAGCCACGGCCTCCGCCTGCCCAGGATGTGGGCGACGCCTCTGCCCAGCTTCTCTGGCGGCTGCGCTGCAGCCATTGGTCCCGAGAGGCCGTCCTGCCTGCCGATGCCCGATGCCCAATGCCCCGTCGATCTGGGTGTTGTAGTGCCATGTTCAGTCTCCTGTGAGTAGCCCAGTGCCCAGCAGCAGGCCCATGCTACCTCCCCCGCCCTCCTCCCCCACCCCCTTCAACCCCCTCCACTCCTCCACTCCCTCCCACCCCCTCTACCCACCTCCCACTCCTCCACCCCCCTTCCACTTCCTCCCCCCTTCCACCTCCTCCACCCCCCTCCTCCACTCCCTCCACTCCCCTCCACCCCCACGCAGAGCATCAGGTGGTCTCTCATCACCAGGGGCGGCGCAGGACAGCGAGGCGTGGAGAGTCAGAGGCCACACCCACGCGGCTTTTTCTACATATGCTGTTATAGTTGTTCCATTTACCATTAGTTCTCATTGTTCAACTCTTACTGTGCCTAATTTATAAATTAAACTTTATTGTCAGTGTGCATGCATAGAAAAAATGGTATATAGGGGGTTCAGGAGTATCCCTGGTTTCTGGCATCCACGGGGGGGTTTTAGAACCTTTAAGGGGCGACTCTGTGTTGTACCCAGATGCTCCAAACCCTCCACCTCACCACAGCCTTCCTGTCACCTGCATTGATGGCACTTCGGTCCCTCGGCCCTGTGTCTGGTCGCTTCCCCACCGGCCCAGAGCCCATAACCTGCCGGATCATGGAGCGCCTCCCCGTCCCTCACCCTGCCCGACGCCTCGTCCCTCCACTGCTTCGGCCTTGGCAGCTCCAAGCTCCATCTTCCGCTGAGTCCACGGATCTCCCTGACAAGCGAGGAGCGCGCCTCTCAGCACCGTGCTGCGTCCACAGCTCTGCACGTGCAGCCCCGGGCGCCTCCGTCCAGAATGGTTTAATTCCTCTTTTTCTATAAAGATGGTGGTGATGTGACTTGTGAAACTTCCCTTCTACACTCAGCTTCTTCAGCATTCTTCTCTTGGAGCACCTCCTCAGTCCATGGAGCAGCAGCCTGGTCCAGGCAGCACTGTTGACTGCCCTTGCCGACCCCATGCCTCCATTGCCCATTACCCCAGTCATCGGCCAGCCAGCCTTTGCCGAGTGCTGCTGAGTAGCCAATGCTTCAGCAATGACAGGGTACTTCTGACCTACCAGGAGGAGGGTAGTCATTGTCATAGGGGAGGGAGCCTGACCTTCGGCCAGAAAAAAAATAAAGCACATCTGTAGCAGCTAGGACGAAATCTGTCTCAAGTCAACATTTGAACTAGGTTTCAAAGCGTTCATAGGAGTTTACTGCTCACAGTAGGAGCAAAAGGGTCTCCCACTGGGATAAAACAGCAGACGTAGAAATATAAAAGAGCAAAGTCTGTTTGAGAAGCAGTGAGGATTAGTGAAGGTGGGCAGCAGGGGAGAAGCCCAGGGTGTTACCCCTGTGGCCTGTTATTCCCAGCAAAGAAATTCAGATGATTCTTAGGTAACAGAGGCACTTTAGAGGTTTGCAAGCAAGGCAGTGAATTGGTCACCTTGACTTTGGTTGGGAATGATGTTTATGATGCTCGCAGAAGCCCCTTAAGTGCAGGAGAAAGAGGCAGAGGCGGGTGGCCATGGGGACGATGGAGAGAACGGGGATAAATAGGGCAGATATGTAGGCGTGCGAATTACCAGGGCTTGGTGATCAGCTTAGTGTCAAAGGAGATGGCAATGACCTTTTCCTGATCAGAGAAAGTACCAAGTTTAAGGAAAGTGTGTACAGTTTTGGAAATCTTGAATTTTAGGGCATCTCCAAGACTTTGGTGGTAATCCTATCTAATAAAAGAGAAACATGGTAATTAGCGTACATCTGCTACCCTTCCCATTGGCTAATCAGGGCGATATGCAAATTAACTGCCAGCCAAGATGGCGGCCGGCAGCCAGGCAGCTTGAAACTAGCATGAGGCTCGCATGCTTCAGTGATGGAGGATTCCAACGTTCCCCGCCTGCCTTGCCGATCTCTGAGCTTCAGTTTGAAACATTGTAACAAATATAGAAGCTAAACAAAACCCCAGAAACCTGCTTTCAGCGAGCCGGGATCTCAGAGCTGGAGTTGATACAGTGTCTCGATTATAGAACCCAAACAAACCAGATACCTGCTTTCAGCAGCAGAGGCCTCAGAGCTGGAGCCAGAGCTAAAGCTGGCCCAGAATAAAAGAAAAAAGAAAAAAAGGAGCAGTTGGGAGCTTCAGCCCTCAGCCCCTCACCCAGACTGGCCAGGCACCCCAGTGGGGACCCCCACCCTGAAGGGTGTGTGACCAGCTGCAAACAGCCATCATCCCCTCACCCAGGCTGGCCAGGCACCCCAGTGGGGACCCCCACCCTGATCCAGGACACCCTTCAGGACAAACCAGCCTTCCCCCACCCATGCACCAGGCCTCTATCCTATATAGTAAAAGGGTAATATGCTTCCCAGCACCGGGATCAGTGTGACAGGGGGCAATGCCCAAACCCCCTGATTGCCCTGCGGCTCTGTGTGTGACAGGGGGCCGGGCCACAACCTCCCTATCTGCCCTGCTCTGTTCGTGACAGGGGAAGGCGCCCCAACCCCCTGATCATCCCTGCTCTGTGCCTGATAGGGGGGAGCTCCCCACCCCCCTGATCACCCTGCGGCTCTGTGTGTGACAGGGTGCGGGGCCCCAACCCCCCGCCCCACGGACCCTGCTCTGTGTGTGACGGGGTAGAGCCATAACCTCCCCATCGGCCCTGCCCTGAGTGTGACAGTGGCGGCACCCCAACCCCCTGATCGGCCCTGCTCTGTGCGTGACAGGGTACGGAACCCCAACCCCCCTGATGGGCCCTGCTCTGTGCGTGACAGGGGGAGCTCCCCAACCCACTGATCGACCCTGCTCTGAGCATGACAGGGTATGGAGCCCCAACCCCCCTGATGGGCCCTGCTCTCTGAGTGACAGGAGGCAGCGCCCCAACCCCCTGATTGGCCCTGCTCTGTGCATGACGGGGTGGCACCGCAACCTCCCCATCAACCCTGCCTTGAGTGTGACAGGGGGCAGTGCCCCAACCCCCCAATCGGCCCTACCCTGAGCATGACTGAGGGTGGCATCACAACCTCCCAATCCGCCCTTCTCTGTGCATGACAGGGGGCGGCGCCCCAACTCCACAATCAGCCCTGCTCTGAGCCGGACCAGGGGCTGCATGTAGGGATTGGGCCTGCCCTCTGCCACCCGGGAGCAGGACTAAGCCAGCAGGTCGTTATCTCCTGAGGGGTCCCAGACTGCGAGAGGGCACAGGCCGGGCTGAGGGACCCCCCCACCCTCCCAAGTGCACAAATTTTTGTTCACTGGGCCTCTAGTCCTATATAATAAACGGCTTATATGCAAATCTACCAAACGGCAGAACGACTGGTCACTATGACACACACTGACCACAGGGGGCAGACACTCAATGCAGGAGCTGCCCCCTGGTGGTCAGTGCGCTCCCACAGGGGGAGCTTTGCTCAGCCAGAAGCCCTGAGTGCAGGCAGTCGGATGCACCACTTTCCCCCCCGCCCCCAGGGCTCCCGGACTGCGAGAGGGCACAGGCCAGGCTGGAGGACCCCCCACCCCACCCCCAGCCCGAGTACACGAATTTCGTGCACCGGGCCTCTAGTAAACAATAAAGAGAGAAGAAATTATTATTGAGGATCCCGTCTAATCCTGAACAGGTGCGTTAAAGCATACACAGGGGGCACATGGTAATCTTAAGACATACCAGCATTTAGTGGGCAGGTAGAAATAGCACCACCTTTCAAAAAAGACAAAAGATGTGAAGGGTTATAGAGCCAGGCTGCGAGCAGGGGCACAGTCTCAGGGAGTTATGGGAGAAGTTTCAAAGAGCAGCCTCCAGTGTCCAGAGTGGCTGAGCCCCTGGCCTGCTGGGTTTCGCGGTGTCTCTACGCCTGCCCCCCCCCCCGCCCCCCCGCACCTGCTCCCCAGGCCGCGCTGTAAAGGCTGCCTGGCCTCCAGCCTGTGTCTAGGAGAAGCGCTTGATTACACTAGTAATTGGCTTCGGAGTTTAGGAACTGTTATCCTAGCCGGGAGAGTGTAGGGCCCACAGTGCAGACAGTTGCAAGTAGGAGATAAACCCTGGAGACAGCACCCCTTTGAAACCTGTACCTGACCAGGGAACGAGGTTGGAGGCACTAGAGGAGCCACAAGGGCACCCTGGAAATGGCGGCAGGGTCCGCGGGCGATGATGCTTGCAGGCTGCAGGGAGAGAGTCAGTGGAGAGGGGTGTCGGGTCGCTGATAGAGCATGCGTTCAAGCGGGAAGGTCGAAGGTGGACAAGCTCCTGCTCTTGGAGGAAAAGGAGGAAAGGGCAGAGGATGAGGATGTTGGCTGAGGGGGGCTCCTTTGGCCTCCCCATCGCGTTACCATACCGCTCCCTCAGCCACTGGGAACCACCACCCACCCTTTCTGTCCGTGTCACTGCCTAGGGCTGGCTCCACCCCTGACGACAGTGCAGCAGGACATTGGATGGCGCTGATGTTCAAATGTTTGGCCACCGCTGTGTGTCTGTGTGCGGCTGCTCCCGATCTGCAGCGTGTGCTCTGAGGAAATGAGGGCTCCTCTGACCGGAGGGACTGTGGGCCCTGGGCCGCAGTGCTCGGTAACACCACTCTTCCTGCTTCCCCGTGCAGGGACCGCCGCGCTGCGCCCCGAGGACCTGCCAGGTGTGGGCTGCAGTGCTCGGTAACACCACTCTTCCTGCTTCCCCGTGCAGGGACCGCCGCGCTGCGCCCCGAGGACCTGCCAGGTGTACGCACGCCGTGTGCTGTTGGACTCCCTGCGAGCTCTTGCTCCCACTTCTGCTTCTTTCCTTCACTTGGCTGTTTTCACAAAAACACCATTATTCTCCTGACCACTGGGGCTGGGGTGGAAATTGAGGAGCCTCACTGATGCTGCCTGAACTCTTCCAGTCACTCCCAGGCCTGGTCCTCGCTGCACGATCGCCTTCTCTCTCACTCACTCACTCACTCACTCATGCATCTATATGACAGCAAACTAGTTATCAACGGCCAGGTGTCCTGTTAGGTATGAGACATGGTGCCTGGCTTACAGTGAAGCATTCAGAAAACTGGGGTACAGTAGGAGGATGCTCTGTGGGGTTCAGTGTGAACCTTGCGGCGGGGGTGGGGGGTGCCTGTGGGAGCGTGCCTGTCCCCGACACAGTGGCTGGATCGTCTGCACCAGCTCTTCAGCTTGAGCTGAGGGTTGAGGTTCAGTAGGAACGGGCTCCTTAAAGGCCCAGGCACAGGGCGGAGGGAAGGCGGGCAGAGGCCCCAGGAGCTCGGCTCCCAGTGTGGCTGCCCAGCGAGAGGAGGGCGGGGACAGCGTTGGTGCCACCAGAGAGCGAGGGGCTGTGGGCCTGGCCCAGCTCAGAAATAAAATGAGATCCACATGAGGAATTTTAACTTCTCTGTTAGCCACAATTAAAAAGTGAAGAGAATCTGATATCAATTATAATATTTTATTTAATCCAATTTATCCAAAATATCATCATTTCAACATGTAATCAATATTATAATTTATGAAAGGCACACTTTACATTCTTTTCTTTCATACTAATTCTGAAAAATCAACTTGATTTGGATATTAAAATTTCATCAGAAATACCTGATCTTTATTTAAATTTCATAAAATCAGTAGATTCACATAGAAGTTATTAAATACATACTTAAAGGTTTTCAGTACCTGCTCTGAATATCAGCTGTAAATTTGCGCTAATCTGCATTACAAATGCACGTATGTTGAGTTCCGCTCTGCAGGCCGCTGGCCGCGCCTGGGAGTTCGTTCCACACGGGAGGCCGCGGGCCACGGAGCCAGAGCCAGCCTGGGAGGCGTTTCCTTCCCGCTGGAGTGGTGGGAGGCGGCCGCGTGCTCAGAAGCGAGGGACGGGGCGGCGGGTACGATTGGGCCGGAGGCAGAGTGCACGGGGACTGCCACGGGAGGCGAGCGAAGGCAGCCGTGGAACTTCTCATGGAGAATGTGGCCCTCTGCGAACCCGGGCGTGGGACTGGGTAGAGGGAAGTCGTGGCCTCAGGTTTTAGGATGCCAAAGTAGAAGCGTGCAGAAGGTGGTGGAGGCCTGCCGTTCTGGAAGGATATTCTGGTGAACTCTAGTGATTCGGGGTCACTGGGCACAGGCAGGCGTGGGGGGACCCAGTGGTCTGGGGGTGCTCCAGGGCAGGGTCAGCGGCTGCCCACCAGGGGCCGCGTGCCCACACGCTGTTCCGGGCACAGCAGCAGCCAGCTCTGCCCTGAGAAGCGGGACAGACATCCAGGGCCCCCAGAGTCAGCACGCTGTGGGGTCCTGAGGGTGGAACTCCAGGCCACAGGAAACATTTAAGAATGAGTCGAAGTTGAGCTCCTCAGAAGAGAGTGGAGGCGCCAGTGGTGGAGGCAGAACCCCGTGAGCAGGAAGACCTGGAGGCAAAGGCGAGAGAGACAAGGTGCACGGCAGTGCGTGTCTCGGGGGCCACGCGAGGAAAGGACGGAACGTGTCTGTGGGGTTTAGCAGGTGCAGGCACCTTAGCACAGGGCAGCCGCTCCAGGCGGCGGGAGGCGGGGGCCAGCCCAGGGCCAGGGCCCGAGGAGGAGAGGGGGCGGGTGCGGGGAGGGAGTCTTTTCAGCAGCAGGAGAGGGACAGAGCCAGTGGCTGGCAGACTGTTCACACTGGCATTGGCATGCCTACCTGAGCGCAGGGGAGGGAGCCGGAGGGAGCAGGGGGCAGGGGGCAGCCCTCTCTTCTTCGCCCCTTTCTTCTGCAGCGGTCAGCGCTGGGCTGAGTGTCCCAGTCTCCTGTCCTGGCTCTGCCACCGACTTCCTTTCCAGACCTTCCCGCGCCTGCTCAGGGAGCAGTCCGGCTCCAGTCCTCGCCCGCAGGTCTGGCACTGCCATCTCCAGGCACCTGTCCTCGTCCTGCGCCAGCATGCCCTCCCTCGGCTGGGCCAGCCTCCTGGAAGCCAGCCCTGCCTTCACTGCCAGGGTTCCCCTGGCCCATCCGGGGGCTCAGTTCAGGGGTCCTTGTGAGGTAGAAGTGCGAGCAAAGGCCATAGGTCACTAGCACTCATAGGCACAGATACATTTATTACTGAACAGGAGCTAGGACTCATTGCTTTGCTTTCATAATGAAAGCAGCGCAGGTCTGCACGGAACAGTTTCTCAGCCATGGCACAGGGACTGGGACTGGGTGACTTCGTGGTGGGGCCTGTATGGCAGGAGTGTCAGTGGCGCCCTTGGCTTCCCACCAGCACCCCTTTCCCCCGTGGTGACAACCAGAAATGTCTCCAGACATTGCCAGAGGTGCCTGGGGCCTTGCATTCTTGATAGTCAGATCCTAGGAAATGACCCTAAATATATATCTTATTTCAGGCAGCAGTGAATGGCCACCACCCACTTTTGGCTGCTAACCAGGCTGCTAGGGACTGTCCTATTCCCCCAGCAATACTTCCATTTGTAGAAGTCCGAGGGGCGCTCCAGGCGGGAGCTGACGGCTCAGCTAGCACGTGTTAAGAGCAGCGTCTGAACACAAACCGTGTTTCACAGAACCTGCCTGCCCACCTGCTCTGCCTGCCCCAGGTCACCTGCTGTTCTCTTTTGTCTCCGGTCAGGGGTGTGCTGGTACCAGTGAGTCCGGACTTCTCCCACCACAGTATCCACTGCTGGAAGGAAGCCCACTTTTTGGAAAAAACCAAAACCTTGGGTTCCATGGAGAGCGATGATGTCATATTCAGTTTTGTGTTTAAAGTGCACACACTCCTGGGACGGGAGCACAGAGAAGCCCCGGGGGGGCTGGAGGGCTGTCGTAAGGGGCCCGCACGCCGCTGGGCCGTGGCTGTGGTGGACGGAGGCCCCTCCGCCCTGGGTGGGCGCCCTTGGGGGTGGGGACTGGGCCCAGCCCTCGGATTCCTGTTCGGCCCAGCTTCCCCTGTTAAGGGCACTAATAATTAACCACTCTGTCCACAGTGTGAGGTCAGGTTGCGAGTCCTGGCTGCAGTTATTAGCATGTACTTTCTTGACTCCACCACACTGCACATACAGAGGAGACATGCTGCTGAGAAGCCAGCTCAGGGTTTCCTGTCGGCATCCAGCTCTGACGGGATAGTCGGAGGCTGTGGAGCAGGCGGGCGTGCAGGGGCCCTCCGCCCGCGCCAGGTGGTGGACAGGGCTCATTCTCATCGGTTACTGGACGCCAGCACCGCCTCCCTCCAAGCAGTCGCTGGGGAAGTGCTGCTTTGCTGCTGCCGTGTCCCTCCTGTAGCAGGAGACAGCGGGGGGCGTTGTTAAAAAGCAACGTCCCTGAGAACACGTCCGTATTTTCCGACGGGCGGAGAGGATTCTGTGCTTGGGCATTTTTCGTAGCTTCCCACAGGTCTGGGTTTATGGGCTACCAGCGATCGCTGTGATTTATTGAGCACCTGCTACAGGCCGGGCGCTTGGCACGGATTAGCTTTGTGTGCTCCCAGAGCGCCCGGAAGTTTTCATGGGAACACTGACCACATTTCATCTCCTCATTTATATGCTGAGCGATTAATGCGTGTCTTCTCCACTAGACAGCCGTCTCCAGGTGGAGGGATCTGTGCCACTTGTTGTTCTTCATGGTTGCCCCAAACTTAACACATACCCTGGAAGATAGTAGTTACAAAACAAACATTGCTGAGAAGGACGAGTGGACCCAGATGCAGAGCAGGATAGTGTTAGAGACGAGGAGTGGACAGAGTGGATGGGTGGCTTGTTGAAAACTTGTCCATTGGCAGAGTGAGGGTCCAGTTCAAGTGTCAGCTGCCGTGGCTGCTCCCTTTCCTCCACACCTGCCTTCCCAGACGGCAGGAGGCTGCCGTCGCCGGGGCCCCTGGTTACGATGCAGATGGGCGTCCAGCAGGTGTGAGATGGGCCGGAGGAGTGCGTTTCTACGTTTCCAGAAGCCACCAGGCCACTGTCCACAAGCCAGGCGCTGTGTAGCTGAGCTCTGCGCAGCTGCAGTGCAGCAGTGGGAGCTTCCTGTCTGCGGGAGGCCTGGTGGTTCTGCTGGGAGAGCCCAGCAGTGAGACAGAGCCCTCGCACCTGCACTGCCTGCGAAGGGAAGACCAGGACCTGCTCCGGGCGAACACCCTGACACCTCCATCCCTGGGCCACCCAGGCGCTGGGTGATGCTGCTCAGGGGCCTGTCGCCTCCAGTATGTCTCCTCCAGACACCGATGGTCCCACCATTGTGTGCAGTCGTCTGGGTAGGATGCCGTCACTGCCCGTGCAGTTGGTGCCCACTGCGGAGTCCTGGGCACTGCCAGCGCCAGCCCTCTTGTTGGCATGCTGTGGCAGCCTCTTCCTGCATACCTCCCTGGCTCAGCACTCTCTCCTAGCTCTTGAGAGAGAAGTAACGCAGTTGGGATATTTAACTGTCAGAGTTGGCAGGGAGGGTCCTAGGTCTGGTGTGACCAGGTGACCCCACGTCTGTGTGAGCAGCGGCCCCTCAGGTGGCGCTGGGGTGACTTCTCCCTGAGCAGGTGGAGCTCAGCCCGCCTGTCCTCTCACCAGCCTCAGGCTGGTTCCCAGTGTCCCTGCTGACAGTGAGATGGTGTCTGAGTTCTCGACGTTAGGCTCTGATTCTCGTCCTTCTTGGCTGTTGCCATCAGGCCTCTCCATCATCTCGTGCCTGACTGGGGCCTGCTCTGCGTCAGGTCACATGGCATCTCCATGTTTGTGTGGATGCGAGATTGGAGGGCACGGAGATGCTGTGTTTTCATTGTATGGTAGTGAAAATTGAAGGGGCACTTTTAAAAAGACTATTTTAACTCTGTATTCTGAAAGAAATCTTTCTTTATAGCACTCAGGTGTGCTAAATGGTCACGAGGTGGTGCAAGGAGATGAGGACCTACAAGTGGCAGGCGTCCTTGTACAGTATTATTGAAATCAGACTGGAAGCAAGCGGCAGATACCTGTTGTTTGTCTCCAGTCGCTTATTGAATGGCCTGCTTCATTCCCTTTGCCTGGGCAGACGCAGCTCAGAGATAGACGATGAACCAGGACTAGACCGCGGGCGGGATTTTCTTCAAGCAGAGACGTGGTTTGACATCTTTTGTCTTTTTACATTAGATTTTCCCCTTTCATGTTATATTTTATTGGTTTGGTGCTGTTATATGGACTGTAATCAATGTAAAACTGTAAGCGTATGCCTTTGGGTTGATAAGCTTCCCAAAGGAAGTGATTGCTGTGTACAAATATGGCGCGCCACAAACACAAAAGGTGGCTTGCATCATATATATGTACATGTATATGTGTATGTGTATGTGTATATTCCCATTTTGTAATATCTTAGCATCATGGTCATTTTTTCCATTAAAAAATACTGTATTATGTGAAATGATACAATCTGTGAGGCATTTCCCATTATGTAGACACCATGCCTTTAAATTATAGCAATTGCTTAAGATTTTAAGGCAAAGTGGGCTCTTAGAAGTGTGATTAATAGCAGGGGATGAGGCTAATGCTGGGTCATCAGTAGCACTCCATTACAAAAATGGTTGGACTAATAAAGCATCTATCTTTTTGACCAATAAAACATTTGAATGATATGCGTCTCGTTTTTGCCGGGTAACAGTGACTTGATCCTGAATAAACCCTGGACGTGTGTCGCAGGACGGGGGTGCGTCAGAGGCAGGAGGGAGCTGGTGCTGACGGCAGCGGGTTGAGTGGTCTTCTGGGAGGGGACGCACGACTCCGGAGCCGCTCCGTGGGGACAGGAGGAGACGCTAAGCCGTGGGTGATTGCTTTCTCTGGCAGCATCCGGGTCCACAGTAGGCTCTTCGTCAGTGCTCTGTGCGGGCCTTGCCGGGGCGCGGGCTTAGCAGTGAGGAGAGACTGGTGGGCCTCAGTCCCTCCAGCTCTGAGCCTGTGCGCTCACTGGCGGCTGGAAGAGGGTTTTAGATGCTTCATAAATCATTCACCAGTTCTCATTATTGTGACTTGATGTTGAAGCACTTCCATTTTCAGTCTGTTTTAATCCTTCTGATAAAGCAGAGGAGAAAGTCTCCATTTGGTGCTAGTGTGTCTTTAATCTCTCTCTCCCAGTTGTAAGCTCATTATTTAACAAAGAAAGAACATGGCTCCGCTCTGGGCCTTTGTGGAGCAGGATCAGCCAGAGTTTAATAGCGCTGGTCAGGTGGCCTTACGTTTATGTAAAAGTTTTCTTTCCTGTAACGGAAGGGGTGCGGACAGGCTTCCCTGTGACCAGGTGACAGAAAGTTTCTTCTGAAACAGATGCATGTTTGTCAAAAGTGGATAAACTTTAAAAATGGGGTTGGTGGAGGTAGAGGTGGAGGTGGAGACGGGAATGCTGGAGGCTTGGGCGCGGGCTCGGTGCCCCTCGGACGGTGGGCATGGCCACCCCGGAGGTCGGGCTGCAGGCTGACCCCAGAGAAGAGCTGTGGGAAGACCAAGCCTCTTTGGGACTTTCAGTTTTTAAAATCAGTTATCAAACAGGATAGAAAAGACTTCTTACTACATGGACCTCTCTTCCATTTATTTTATTTTATGTATTTAGTAAAAAATGCTTTAAAATGTTGGGGTCTGTGGGGAACAAAGTAAAAGAACTGGGCCCATGAGGTAAAACTACAGGTGTGTTGGGACAGGTGCCCCCGCCACAGGGCAGCGCGGTCTGTCCATCCTGCCTGGGGAGGACCCAGTGCCACTCTGGGCACAGAGGCATCCCTTAGGGCAGTGGTCGGCCAACTGCAGCTCGCGAGCCACATGCGGCTCTTTGGCCCCTGGAGTGTGGCTCTTCCACAAAATACCGACTTCTGCACACGGGCCACAAAGTTTCAATCGCACTGTACGTGTGCGCCCGCACGTGGTATTTTGTGGAAGAGCCACACTCCAGGGGCCAAAGAGCCGCATGTGGCTCGCGAGCCGCAGTTGGCCGACCACTGCCTTAGGGTGAGCGGCCTGCACGCTCCCGGGCTCAGCGACCGGCCTGGGCTCAGGGAAGCGGTCACAAGGCTTTGGATCGCAGTTTGGTTCGTACGCGCTGTTTATGGCCTTGTCCTGGTAGCCGAGTTCTCAGCGTTAGGAAGTAGACGGATGCTCAGGGGTCCCTGGCGAACAGACGCAGTGCAGGGTGAGGGATGGAGGGTGCGGGCTGGCACCCTGCCCTGGCTCACTCCCCGTGGGCTCTTGCGTTTCGCGGCAGCACTGGGTCAGGCCCTCCCCTTCTCTCTGCCTCCTGGTCGTCTCGCCACAGGCGTGGAGCGTGAGCAGGAACGTGGACGTCCGGGGCCTAGAGCATTTGAGGAAGGGCCTCTGCAGAGGTTCCAGCTCCCGCCTTGCACCGTCACTGGGAGCCAGCACGGCTGGGCCTGGGCTCCGGGAGTGGGCAGCCGAGCCCCATCGGCCTTTCGAGGGCTGCGGAGGGCGAGGTCTCCATGTCCCCTCCCTGTGTCCATGCAGAGGCCTATCAGGGCCCCGCGCCTGCAGCAGGCCCTCCTCTGACTGCCGGGCCGGGGCCTGCTGGTCTGGGAAAGGGGCCCAGAGTTAGTCACGTTGTGCACTCACTGAGCTGGTGGCCTCTCAGGAGAGCTCGTTCCCTTCTGAGACTCAGGAACAAGCCACAGGAAACCAAACAAAAACAAAAGAAAACTGCGCTCTCTCCTTTGTGACTTTAGGTTTACAAAACAAAGATTAGACCTTGGAGCAGGAACCGCCAGCGATTTGGGGTTTCAGTGGAGCTGGGCTGGGACCACTGGGGTGTTGCTTTTAGACGGAGATGGAAACTCCGGCGTCCGGCTGTGACTGATGTCACTGCAGAACCTCCTGGGTGTGCCCTTCTTCAGTGCAGCTCCGCCTCCGGCGCTCCCCGGCCCTCCAGCCAATTCTGCTCTGCTCACCCTGGAGGTGCAGAACTTGAACAAAGCAATTCACTGGTTTTTAGTGTAAAATGTAGATTCCCAAATATCAATTACCAAATTGTTTTCCAAATATGTTTTGCTTATTAAATTCTAAGTAATGGAGGAATGTTATTCACATGCATCAAAATTAAGTAGCTAATAATGTTAAAGTATCTCTAAAAAAGATTCAAACTAATACTTTAATTGCAAATTATATACCTAAATATTGTGTCTCTGCTAAGGCATGGTAACTTTCTTACACAGTAGCTGTTTTATATGTTAGTACACAGCAAGCAGACGTTTTGAAAATAAAACATTTTTTCACGACATTTTCATTAGTGGACCCATTAAACTTATTATTCACTCTTGGCTTTGAAAACCAGATTTCTTCCCTAGGCTGACAAAACGAACTCCTGAACATCAACTGATTAATATTCTACATAATCTTTTTAACGGAAGAATTAGAACCTGATACAGTTTAATTTTTGCAAGTGGTTGAGAACCTATAAATCCGTGTGTTTGTGGACCCGGTGCACTTAGCGGCATCTCGGGGAGGATGGAAAATCGGTTTTCTTCTAGATAAAGCAGTCAAGGTTCGAGTCCTGTGTGACCCATATATTTCATTGATAAAAGATGAGCCTAGGAAATGAATGCAGTTACTCAAACATGAAAACATTACAGTCTTTTAAAGCTGTGACCAAATCCAGCCTTTATAGTTTAAACCATGTGGATGTTTTATTATCTACCAGCCAGGTGTAGGCTGAGCTCATTGGGGGTGACCTCTTGTTTCTTATAGCCAAGCTTTTTTACTTCTAAGTAATGTCCCCAGTAAAGAGTTAACCGGATCTCCCTGGCTTTGCTCTGGCTTATATGATGATGAGTAATGCGAGGTTGGTAACAGCAAATTGTTGTTTATAAGCAAACATGGCATTGTGCAAACAAGCGGGCCTGGTCTCCAACTGGTCTGATTTCATGGTGGCCAGCAGCTGATCTGTGTAACGCACAGCCTTCCTGCCTCTAAACGTCAGAAGAATGACTGTTTGTTTATCTTGCCGTCTTTGCAGCTGTTTACCCTGTAATGCATTTACCTCGACCTTGATTCCCGAGAGTGGCCCCTTTCTCCTCCCAGTTCTGTTTACATTAGTCCTGCCCCTGGTGTCACCTACGAAATCTGTTGATTATTCCACCTGGTTAATGTTAAATTACTCTTGTAAGATGATGTGTTTGTTCATAAACATAAATGCCGGGCCCCTTGTTTACTGTACCCATGGCAGCGATCCTTATTCAACAAATGCTGCTTTGTTTGCGGGTGTGAGCAGCAGTGTATCCTGCAAGGTCTGTTTTAAAAAGACACACACACACACGGAAGAAAAAAAAATAAAAAAACTTATGCTAGAATTTTGATAAAGAAAAAGGGGAACTTGTCCCTGGAATGTGGTTGAAACAGACTTAGGTTTGCTTTTCTTATCTTTTGCTTGGATGAAGGGGCTGAGAGATTAGCAAGCTGTTTGGTTTTTCTAAGAGATTTCCTTAGTGTAATGATATCTATGCAGTTGTTTGCTTTTTTCAGAAGGGAGAGAGCTCTCCTGAAAGGCCACCCGCTCAGGAGTGCACATCAGATGCTAGGAAACTCCTTGTGGAGTGAGCGGGCTTGAAGTCCTAGGAGAGAGAGGCCAGTGCTATGAGCAGGCAGCCCCTCCGACAGGTACAGTCCTCGGGTTCGTGTTGTGTGCGCAGTGTGTTGTGTGACTGCATGTGACCCTGTGTGATGTGAGTACTTTGTCAAGTTTGAAAGGGGAAGATTAACTTTGAGGTTGATGTGTTCTGAATAAATTCTGTGTCATCAACAGAGACATCTTAACTGGGAGGAAATCAATAGTTCATACACATTATAGTTTTAAAAGCTACTGTTTTGATTCTTACCTGTTACTTTTCTTTGTCTCATTTCACTGTGAGTTTGTGCATTGTATTGTTTCTAGTTAAGTAAAGCAGAAATTGTGCCTCTTTATTCAGCACCCTGTGACTGCCCCTGGGCACTGGTGCCCCAGGAGGTAAGATAGAACACTAGCCTGTCTTTTGTCATGTTTTGCAAACAGCAGAGAGCACAGCTCCCATCATCTTTGCTTTTTGTTTTGTAATTGTTGTTTGTTGCTGTTTCTGATTTGCATTGCGTTTCAATACTAGGCAGCATGTGCTAGCACTTACTGTAAATTACCAGGATCAGCAGACGGGGGTGAGGGTGGAGGTTGGGGGTTGTGACCTTCCACAAAGTGTGACCTTTTATTCCAGAAAAAGCCTGCTAACCTATCCGTAAGAGCAGCCTCGGGTGGATACATGTGTACATGGTGGAGTTTTTGAAGGATACAAGTAAATAGTTCTTTCCACGGAACGGAGAAACGCAGGTAGCAAGCAGCCTGTGGCAGCCTCGTGCACGAAGCCGCCGCGGTGCTGTGGGCATGGAGCTCGCTCTGGCCGCGGGAGTGGGTAGGGGCTGGCGATGGAGTGGGCAAGCCATGAGGGGTGTCGTGGAGCACGCCAGGCATTCACTGGTGATGGGAACCTGGCCCTGTGTGTATGAATTATGTAAAATATGGAAACGAAAGAATATGTATTTTCTTTCACCAGGCTATTCGTGAGAGTTCAGCCGTCTGAATGTTCAGATAATTAGAGTTCAGCAGGCTTTGTTTTGTTCTGTGAAAATGCATTTAGCTCAGCACCCAGAGCACCTGGCCCTGCCCACTCTGAGCTCAGAGGCTTCCTGGCCAAGCAGAAGGCCGGCTGGCCCTGCAGCCCCTGTGGGTGTCTGCCTGGTTATGTGAGCCTCCGGATGAATATGCCAGGGGGTGGGAATGCATTCTCCTCTGTACTTGTGTTTCCTACGGTGGCTTCTTTGTAGCTCCCATTGTTTGCCCACAGTTGCTATGATCACAGCACTTACACCTTGTCTACCGGGAGAGAAGGAAGACAAGGCCAACAGTAGCCGAAATTCTAAAAATATAACTTAGACATCTGTAACTTTTACGAGGGTGGGTGCTTGCCTGAGCTCACTGATGCCGGGCAGAGATTACGTGCCCAGGACAGTGTGAATGAGATGGGCTGCGAGGGTCAGGCCTGCGGCCGGCACAGCCCCGGGGAGCTCAGAGTCCCTGCCCTGCGCCCGGGCTCCTGTCTTCACATCGAAAGTCTGGTGGAGAGGAGATGCCTCCTCCTGTTAAGCACCTTCCCTTACACCACCCTGTTCTCCTGACTGTTCTGAGTCAGTTACAGGGAAAATTACACATGCTACTCGGCACCATCTTCAGTCCATCCGAATGGTCCCATGTATATTAAGTGTTCATGGTTTTGATGGAGGTTTTTGTTGGTTGATTATCTTTAAATTTTCAACGACTGGGATAATCCTACTTCTATTAAGATTTAAAATGACTTAATAGCTTGAGGTATTTTCTGAGTTCCAGATGCCAAAATGGCAGTCATTCCAAAGGAGCACAGGAAGCAGTGTTTAAGT
Organism: Myotis nattereri; assembly: GCF_964212035.1. Taxonomy (NCBI): domain Eukaryota; kingdom Metazoa; phylum Chordata; class Mammalia; order Chiroptera; family Vespertilionidae; genus Myotis; species Myotis nattereri. Next base: position 5,728,313 of record NC_138089.1, read on the forward strand.
TTAAAAAGTGGTGGCCAGTACAAGCCCTTTATCTCATTTGATGAAGGAAGAGGTTAAGTTTGGTTTTTTCTCTCATTTAATCACTTAGCTAAAAATTCAGCAACTATGTATTAAATTCTTATTATATGCAAGCTATACCTGAAAGTAAAGTTTTAGATCAGTGGTTTCTCAACCTGTGGGTCACGATCCGTTTGGGGGTCGAATGACCCTTTCACAGGGGTCGCCTAAGACCATCGGAAAACACATATATAATTACATATTGTGTTTGTGATTAATCACTATGCTTTAATTATGTTCAATTTGTAACAATGAAAATACATCCTGCATATCAGATATTTACATGACGATTCATAACAGTAGCAAAATTACAGTTATGAAGTAGCAACGAAAATAATTTTATGGTTGGGGGTCACCACAACATGAGGAACTGTATTAAAGGGTCGTGGCATTAGGAAGGTTGAGAACCACTGTTTTAGATAAAGCAAGTTTCCAAAAAAATTTTATTAAACAAATGGAGGTGGAGAAAGAATCATTTTCATCTGAATGCTTCTTCCATTTAATTGATAAAGTACTAACGGTTTTGTTGATAAATACAAACTAGTTCCTATTTCCTTTTCCCCTTCTTTGAACTATGAGGGTGAGGGAGCGGCCATATCCCCTCATTGACAATGAAGATAACTTTCCTCCCCAGCTTCTCACCATCTGAGGCCTCCTGGCTTCCCTGAGTAGCTGGAGCCCGGGCTCTCTGGGAGGTTCTTCCCAGGCCCAGCCCCACCCGTGTGCTCCCTGAGGCAGGAGAGGGGAGCAGCTCCTGGGGGGCCAGGCCTGCACTTGCTCCGAGGGGCTCCTGCTGCGGCTTCACTTCTCCACCCCTGGTGCCCACCCGCCACCTGCAGGGCCTTCTCAGCCTCTACTAACCCCCGTTCTGGGGCGATTCCAGTTTTGCCCTGATGTCCTGCGTGGCTAAAAAGGTGACCACTGTTTTTTTAAACATGCTTTGACAATTTCATTGCCCCTGAACTTTTCTTTCTTACTGCTAAATGAAATTCCAGATTTTTAAAGATAGATCTAGACCTCTACAGTGCACGATGAAGTTGATAATACATAAATCATTTTTAACAACAGGTAATATGCATAATTTATGGGTTACGGTGCTATCTTTTTGATATTTATGATGGATAATGCTCAGTTTTTGCCCTCATATTACTGCTTTAAATTATACCACAAGAAAATTAATGAGAAAGTAGATTTATGGGTTTCATTTGTTTGTCAATTCGGAAATTAATTGGGTGTTAATTTTAGCCGTCCCTCATCAGACCAGGACTTGCGTGTGCGTGCATTGCTTGGCATTCGCTGTGGCCGCTCGCCCGTGGGTCACCGGCTCTGCATGCATCAGGCAGCCGCGTGCTCGGACTGCGTCTGAACCGCCGGGCGCTGGGGGCTTTGCGCTCTTCTGCTGAACTGTGAACAGTGGTTTTGGAAGATGGGGCCTTCCTGACGGCGAGCGCCCGACTTCTCTCCCTGAACTTGGCTCTGGGACGGTCTTTCGCTGGAGGCGGGGAGCGGGGCGGAGGGAGACAGCGGACAGTGGTGTCTTATTCACAGTTTGTGGGCAGATCTCACCTGAGAAAAGGAGCAGCTGCAGTTGCTGTTTCTCTTGTTTTGTCCCCCTGCACCGCCCGCCCCCCGCCTTTTCCTCCTGGAAGAGGTGCTCCCAGCCCATCTGTGGACAGCAACTCAGCACCTGGGGGCCAATGTGGCCCCATCAAGCCCTTTGCCACCCACCGGCCCCGCGGAGCTGAGCTCACCCTGCACCCCGCCGGGACTCTGCCCAGCCTCGGGGTGCTCCAGGCCCTGTCTGCTCTGAGGGGCCTGGCCCCAGGAGCGGCTCCCAGTGGGCTGGCTCCATGTCCAGGCTGCCTGAGTGCCTGAGATGGGGTGGGGGTGGGGGTTCCTTAGCTGCACATGGGCCTTAAAGCCCTCTGAGAGCTGGGGTTGCCGGGTATAGTTTTGCACATTTAAAGGGAACCAGTTCATCTTCCTGATGCTTTATATCTTCATACAGACCAGCTTTTCTTCCTTTTTCCCGGTCCTCATGAACAGGGCCATAGGACTTTGGCTCTTCAAGGTGGACACGAGTAGTTCACAGAGCACCGCTTTTAGAGCTAGGGCGAGCCCGCTCCGCCCTGCTCGCGCGGCCAGTAACTCCGCAGGCCAGCTGGATGCGGGAGGCGCCAAAGGCTCAGTGCTTCTCAAGGACAGGCACGCACACCGCCCCTCTCTTCTTGGAGTGCTCTCTTCCTCCTGCCCTTCCCTCCCTTCCTTCCTTCCTTCTTTCTTTCCTTCTTTCCTTCCTTCCTTCCCTCCCTCCTTCCTTCCCTCTTCCCTTCCTTCCTTCCTTTATTCTCTAGAGCAGTGATTCTCAACCTTCCTAACGCTGCGACCCTTTAATACAGTTCCTCATGTTGTGGTGACCCCCAATTTCATTGTTACAAATTGAACATCATTAAAGCATAGTGATTCATCACAAAAACAATATGTAATTATATATGTGTTTTCCGATGGTCTTAGGCGACCCCTGTGAAAGGGTCGTTCGACCCCAAAAGGGGTCGCGACCCCCAGGTTGAGAACCGCTGCTCGGGGGCTTCTCGGATGGGGCAGGACTGGACAGAGTAACCACTCGAACCATTTCCTGAAAGTGACTTTGGTAAATCCCTCCTCTCCCCATGGAAGTGGGAATACATTTTATAGAAGTGTGTTCAGTTTAATTTGCACATCCTTTCATGGACAGGCCAAGTTCTTTAAGGGTATTTATTCTGGTTCCTATAAATAATTGATCAGCCAAGTTAATTGACTTCCGCCTGACTCGGTCACCCGTAATTAACTGCCCTGGAACCAAGACTGGACTTTCTGCGAGCGGAACCCTTCACCGGCAGGAGACCAAGGGCTCTGTTTTCCCTACGTCCTCAGCATCAACACTGTAACCAAGGAAATCATCATCATCAAGCAGTGCTTTAATTCGCTATAAATACATTGGCCTGGGCATTATGAATTTTCCAGAATGCTTCCAGAGAGCAGCTCTGTTGGCAAGGACAGTAAGTGAGCCCGCGCTCAGCTGCAGCCCGCTCTGCGAGGCCTCAGCCGGACGCCCATCTTGTGAAATCAGCAGCTCGGTGACCTGTCCCAGCAAGGAGAAGCGGCCCTTCGGCCCCGAGCTCCCTGACGCCATGCGATCCCCGCCTCAGCCTCGCCAGTGATTCCATCGGGTCCATTCGATACGATCACGGTGCGGCCTCTGTCCTGGGTGGGTCCGTGACCACAGGCGGCCTCCCGCAGAGGGCGGACAGGCGCGGGGGAGGGCGGGCTTTGCTTCTGGAGAAAGGACCTGCTCATGGGTCTGTGGCCGCCTTGCCCTCCGGGAGCCACGTCTTCACAGCCAGGCCCGTGGATGGCTGTCCCCCTTCTTGTCCTCAGCCTGTCCTGGCCACGGGCCCTGGAGCACGGGGCGGCGGCTCCCCCGCGGCAGTGTGGTGCGACACGCGGGTGCTCCTGGGAACAGAGTGGGTGCGGTGCCCTGGCAGGAGGGTATGTCCTCCTGGACACACGGACGTGCTCTCGGACGACTCTAAAACTGTGGGCCTCCGGGGAAAAGGACAGACAGTGTTCGCCGAAGAAGGCTGGCTCTCGCCTGTGATTGCCGACGCCCTCCTGCCTGCCGGGCCCCTCCACGGGGCTGTGCCGAGCCGCGGTTCTCTGTTCGCGGGCCTGCTGCTCGGACTTCGCCCGCCCGGGACTCTTGCACGTCGGAAGGTCTGTCCTTTATTGAACGGACAAGTTCATTCTGAAGTAGGGGAGACTATGGCTGCGTCTGCCGTGCCCGGGCTCAGGTGTCTAACCTGTACGTTGGGGTCACATCGCCTCCCTTTGCTCTCAGCGGCTTGCGCTGAGCGTGGACAGTTCACCAGAGAGCCGGGCGTGTGCGAGGCCGACCCAGGCGCACAGGCGTGGCAGACGCCGGCCGCCCCCGGGAGAAGCGGCGCCGCCAGTGTTGCTGGAAAGGCCTGCACCGCCTCCTGCTTGCTCAGGTGCTTCCCAACAGGCGTGCCCTCCTCACCATGTGGGAGACGATGGGAAGCAAAATCTTCCAGCCCACACACCACTGCTAGCGCTTGACTCATTAAGGACATCCTCAGACCAAAATAATCCTTCATGCCATTCTGGTCCCAAAGCCTGCACGCTCACAAACCTGAATCGCAGACAGGCTGCTTGGCCTCATGCCTGCCTGCTTGCACCAGCGGCCTTGGCAGCCTGGTCTGGCGCTGCGTGGGGCGGAGGGGGTCCTTCCTGCACCCACCCCCAGGGGTCAGACCAAGGACAGCCGCAGCCCCGTTCACACCCCTGGCGTCCCGACGGCCCCGCGGCTCCGAAGCAGCCCTGCTTCCCGAGCACGGGTGTTTGCCTACATGCGCCCGTCTGAGTCAGGGCTCAAGGCGCTGTGCAGGGCGTTTCTGTCCTTGGGGCCAGGCCGGGCAGGACCCGGCTTCCAGAACTTGAGCGTGTGTATGTACCTGTGTTTTCTTCAGGCATGCTCACTGCACGCCCACCTGTCCAGTGGGCTCCGTGCCAACTGCTCTGTCCTTCCCTTCTGTACAGACGGGCGGGTCTGCAGATCAGAATGAAACACGGGGAAGGGGGGTCCCTAGATTTCACACATTGATCCCCCTTTTTGGTCATGAACAAGGCAGTTGCATTGCCTGGTTCGTATATCTCAGAGAAAATTGTGTTATTTTTTGATAGATATCTTTACTCGGCAACAGTGAGGTTTTGGATGCAACGTTTAAAGGCCCATTATGATTCCTGGAAAGTCGGATCTAAGGGGAGAGAGTGAGTCAGCTGTTGCTCCTGAGTTTGCTTCCCACCTGTTAACAACAGTGCCCTTCCAGGCCCTGCGGGACGGCGTTCACTCTAGGCACATGTCTTCTGGGTTTAAGCCTGTGCTCAAGTTGGATCGTATTATGCACTCACAGAAAGGACATGAGGAAAGATGTAAATTTTTCCTGCTTTTAGTTCTTCCACTTGGTTTTTGGGCAGTTTTGAGTGAAGGTAGCCTCTGCTGTGTCCGCACGTTGAACTTTCCTGCCGGTGCGAGTTCTGTGTGAGGGGAACCTGCCACCGTGCGGTACACGCGTCTTTCCGGGTCACCTGACCTTCCCTGTGCCTGGTATTTCACTCCCGTGTTCGTTATTCAGGCATTCCTCAGCTTTCATGCTTGAATTGTCAGCTTCCTTTTGTGACTATTGTTTTTCCTTCTTGAAGTTCTACCCTATGAACTTGGAGTATGGCCTTGCCATTGCATTGTGTCGTCCCCCCTGCACCTCGGCTTTAAGAAAACGCGTGGTTAAGAGCTGACAGGAGACGGGACTTGCTCCAATCCCGCCGCCCGCCGTGACTCGCGCACATGAGAACAGCTCTCCCGGGGCCAGCGCTCGCCCCGCACACGCGGGAGGCACTCTCATCAGGACCAGCGGGAGGATGTCTGTCAGTCCTGCGGTGGGGCTGGCGCGGCACCGTGGTCAGTAGGTGGTTGCAGCAGACATTAGCAAACACTGTCTGTCTGTTGTCATAGTTGGGCACCTTTGCCAAGAGCCGCGCTGGCTCCCAGGCCAATGGTTCTGTACCTAGAGAGTAACAGGGTGGACTGTGGGATGTATTTATACAGGTAATACTACCTCTCTCTCTCTCTCTCTCTCTCTCTCTCTCATTAGGTGGCTAGTACTTTCACATTCAGAGCCGTCTTCAGTCTGCCGTGGCTAGGTTTTCTCCCAAAGAAATATAGGAGACCCCAGCCTTCCAGGCCCTCACCCAGGCCAGAGGCTGGGAACCCAGCAGGAGAAACAGGTGCTGGGCATGGGAATTCTCAGGACAGTTCTAACCAGAAGACAAAGCTCAGAGTCTGAGTGTGTTTAGCGTTGGAAGAGTGGGGGCATTTTTTCTCTCACCGCAGTGGCCAGTGCTGAAGAGGTTTAGTGTCTGAGTGACTCCCAGGAGCGTGCAGCCTAAAATGCATCTTGGTTTTTGACTGTAAGGTTTTCCACAGAATGGCCTGCGGGCCCGCTGGTGGACCCCAGGTGGAGGGCACCCCCGAGAGGGGCTTCAGGCAGAGTGTGGGCACACACCACAGCCGAATGCACACCCCTCTGCTCTATAGAATGACGCATGCTTTCTGAACAAAATGCCGGGTCCGATCACAGACACTTACTGTGAATTGTAGGTTCCCTGAAAATACTTTTTTTCTAAAGGGAACAAGGTAACGTATTTGAAACAATCCTACCGGAACTTGAACTTGGACTGACAGTTCCATCCTCAAAAAACGAGAAGACTGAACGCTCTGAGGGATAAACGCAGTGAACGAGAATGACAACTGTTTACAGGTTTTTGGCAGCATTTGCAGCGGGACCCTGCTCCTTGTGCACAACAACTGTTTTAACAGCTGCTTTCCCCTCTTTTCTCCCCCCCCACCCCCCCGCCCGCTCCCTGGAAACCCTCCTGTCAGGTTTCTGAGTCATGATGCAAGAATCCGGGCCTGAGACAAAAAGTAATGGTTCGGCCATCCAGAACGGGTCGGGCAGCGGCGGCCACTTGCTAGAGTGCGGGAGCCTTCGGGAAGCGCGGTCCAACGGGGAGGCGCCGGCCGTGGACGTGGCGCCGGCCGACCTGGCCCACGCGCAGCAGCAGCAGGTACTGTGCCGGGGAGCCAGGCGTGGAGGGTGGCGGGTGCCCGCTCCACCGCTTGGTTTGACGCTTGGCCGCTGTGAATGGCTCATTTTCACTTGACTATCTGACTGTCCGCAGTGTCTTTTAAGCCAGCAGCGTGCGAGGGGCCCAGGCCTGGCTTAAGAGATGAACTCCCACGCCCCTGGGAGTTGGAAGTCTTGGGGGTGAGGGTGGAGGGTGAGATGGAGCGGACCCTGGCCACGCCCTCGGAGGCCCGGGGCGGCAGCATACCGGGAATAAAGTGCGCCTTTGGAAAAGGGGTGCACAATGCCTAATGAAAAAGAAATGGCTAACTGACTTATGAAGCCTTATGAAGAAGAAATACAAATAAGGGGTTAGAAGTAAGAGGAAAATCAGGGCTTTATAAGAGAAAAATTAAGTGAATAAAAGTAGAACTGGGTAAATACAGGCCAGACAGCAGCACACAGGATCGGGGTGAGACGCGGCCCCGCTGCCGGGGGCTGCTGCTGTGCACACGTGGCTGCTGGGATGGGCCGATCCTGTTAGCGCCTCAGATCCTCTCCTTTGGCGGCTCCCAGCACGCACACACATTGGACGCACTCATCCCTGCTGTATCCTTTGTGGGCCTGTGCGTGGGTACTTGTGAGTGGCAGGTGAACTATTCCCAAAGGTGGCCCAGAAGCCGGGGCCGTGGCTGAAGTGCGCATGCAAATGCAGATGAGGAGCTGCCTTCGCCTGCCGGCGCGTTGTCCCAGCCGCTCGCTCTTGGAGTCCGGACATGTTACTAGTTTTGTTAGTGATACGGATGATCCTTGTTCCATGTTAGTCCTTGATTCAATGTGCTGTACGTAGTTACGGTGCCACTTGGAGAAAAGGCGAGAAAAAGAATGATGTGTTTGGGCCTTTCTAACAGAAACAGGAATTGTCGGGGGGCGGGGGGGGGGCGGGGGGAGAGTAGCACGCCTCCCAGACATTTCCCTGGACCCCCTGCCAGAGAAGCGTGGGGATGTCGCCAGATTTTATTCTCTTCTTGCTCAGAATTTTTGAAAATATGAGGAGTCATTCGATCGCTGGTCTATTCGAAATTGGTGGAACCCACAGAACACGGAACCTTCAGAGAGAAGGAAAGGGAAACTCAGAGACCAGGTCACGTCTTAGCCGAGGCTCAGCTCCCTGACGGTCTCCTGTCGGCAGCCCAGCCCCAGCCCACCTGCGCCGCAGCACGTCAGCTGGGGCTCGGTTTGCTGTGGAGAGACGGTGTGTTAGTCCACGCGGCCTGTTCTAAGCCGTGAGACCGTTAGAGCGCTCAGTCCGGGGGAAGGACCCACGTGTGTGCCTGTGCTGGCGTGTGTGGTGACAGGTGGGCGTGCTCTCTATTGGGATGAAGGACTGGTGTCTGGATGCCACTCTCTGTGCCCTCCCTGCAGAGGCCATTCTCCCTGCAGAGGCCATTCTCCCTGCAGAGGCCATTCTCCCTGCAGAGGCCAGCCTCAGGGCTTCTCCCTGGAGGAGTGGGGGTGGGGCGGTTGACCAGTGTGTGGTATGAAGCCCAAGTAATCAGTGTTTAACCCACATTAATTAAATAAATGGAAAATTAACTTCTGAATTTTATTTGAAGAACTTAAAATCATTCACTATCTCAAAGTAGTAAGTCAGCCAAAAACTTTACATATATACCACATATACACACACACACACACACACACTCCCCTCATAACAGCCATGACAAATTAACCTCACAGAAAAAAGTTATAACAACATCTTCCTTAAAACACATCAGTAGCAGAGTTAGTTATCACATCTCCCCTTTTTATCTTGTTTGTGACCACTTTGGAAAAGATATCAAATAAAGGTCAATACCTTTTGATTCTACTCCACAATTATTTTTTAATATTTTTATAACTGTGTTGTTTCTATTTGCCGTGGACGTGCTTTTGGAGGAAAGAAAGCAGTTGGGTCTCTCACTGCGGCTCTGACCTCACACACTGCGGCGGGCAGGCCTGCCTGGGCTTCTGAAATAAAGCACTGACAGCTGGTTCACTCCCCTAAGTGCTCGAGGAGCCTTTGCCGGGCTGTTGGGGAAAAGAAGCTCTAGATGAAATAAGAAAACCTGCAGGATTGCTAAAGTCCACAGCACTAGGTTATCAGAGTTTTCTTCCAGCTGAAAACTGCAATAATTAAGCATTTTGGAGAAATCGAGTGTCAGCATGACGGACGGGGCTGTTTTCATCCTCTTCACTCTGCAGGTTCTTACTTGCAGTGAGAATTGCAGCAGTGAGAGAATCACAGCCATGCTGAATTCATTACCGCGGCAGCCACACAAAACCGCGGATAAGATTTCAATAACTGCAGGCCACAGTTGAGTAAACAGTTGCACTGAAATTTAATTCCTGTTGACTTTTCCCCCATTCCTCGCCAGGGGCACATTCTGATTCTGTAGTACAAAGACAACAGGGGTTACAGCTTTGATTAATGTAGGACAGTGGGAGAGAATTAGAACTGGAAAATACGTTAGAAATCCACGGAACAAAAAGCCGGGGCTGAAAACCCTGGGTGCAGAAACGAGTTAATGATGATGTCTGTGAGCTGAATGGGCAGGGTGGCCTTGCACCACTGCGGCCATTCATGATCTGGGAGCACGTTCCTCCGGCCAGGATTTAGGATAAAGACAGTCGAGCCTTTTCGCGTCTGATCCAGACGATGACAGGCAGCTGCAGGTGAGGAGGCCCCGCAGCATCAGAGCAGGGCGCTCGCGGCGGTCCACGGTGGGGCCATGGCTTCTCTGCTGGGTTTGATCTAATCGGTGACTAAATTGTGTCCAAATACAATTGTTTGTGTGTTTTTCTGATCACATAGCTGACAGCCTAGATAATGGGGGAAATCTGGCTTTTCCATCTTCTCTTAAAAAAATCAGATCTGCTCCCCCTGAGCTGATGCTTTCACAGGGGCAGCAGTTGTTGGGAGAAGAATTGCTACTTGAGCCAGGGAGCCACAGCCCTCTAGTCGGCCTTGGTTCCGCCCAGCAGCCTCGCCCCTTGGTGCCCTCCAGGCCGTGGAGTTGGCAGTTCCGGTCCGGGAGCTCCATCCTCACTCAGGAGCCAGGAGAGGCGCTCATCAGCTGGAGGAGCCCCCAGCGCCCGCCCCAGCTGCCTCCCCCTCAGACCAAATGCATTGTCTCTGTGATGTTTCAGCTCCACTTATATCTGGGCTATAACACTATTACAACAATAGTTCTCTAATAACATAATTTGATAGAGTTTCTGAGCATTTTCTTTTAGCCATTGAGTAACTCTTTACCCAATACCATCTCTGCTTTTACTTCCTATTATGCTGCCCCATGTCTGGTCTGTGGAAGTTGTGTGCGGGATGTGCACTCCTCCATTATGAAACTCAGCAACAAATACTATTACCAATTGCTGAAGTTTCTTCTTAAAGAAAGGATTTTAAAATGTCCAAAGCAATTTCATAAACTGTGTGGATTAATGCATTTTAAAAGTCGCGAGTTTAGGGAGCAGAGTTTTATTTCCATGTTGCTCAGATGAGAGCTTTCAGATAAGCATATCACATAGAGCATAATGTTTAGAAGTTTTCCGTGTACAGCATATGCAGCAGGTCAGTTAACAGAATGCAGCCTGGAAAATGTTTATTCAATAAAAATGAATAGCTGGTACATAAAACAGCGATTTCTTAACAAGATTCTATTTAATGACGGGTTTTTCAGATTTTTTGTGGGTTCCACCTGGCAGTTTTATTGTCTGCAAATCGGTATGGGGAGAGCTTCGGTCACTGGTTTTGAGGTGTGGCTGTCATTTTACATTTAGAGATAGTCTATAAGAAAGACATAAAAAAAGGAGTTCTATGTGGAATTTAAACATGTATTATTTAGAGAGTGTGGATAAGCTGTATGTTTATTTCATATAATTTCTTTGATATTTGGCTTAAGGTGTTGGACCTTTTAGCCCAAAAGATAGTGGTACATGGTTTATGTTAATGTGAAAGAAAGAGACAGAATGTTGGATGACTATTAAGGAGGTAAGAGAGGTAGGAAGGATAGGGAGCTTTGAAAAATCATTAAAGACAAGGAGGGGGATTCAGTGGGGAGGGGGATTCAGTGGGGAGGGGATTTGATGGGGAGGAGGATTCAGTGGGGAGGGGGATTCAGTGGGGAGGGGGATTCAGTGGGGAGGGGGATTCAGTGGGGAGGGGATTCAGTGGGGAGGGGATTCAGTGGGGAGGGGATTCGATGGGGAGGGGGATTCAGTGGGTTGAATTTTGCCCATGAAATGGAGGACGTAAGGCTTATTCATTACACGGGATGAGAGAAGCTCTGAGAAATGGGATACGTGTGACAGGACTCCAGAATAGAGCTTGTTGCGTAAGTTCAAAGGGGATGTTGAGAACACACTGTCAGAGCAGCCAGGAGAATCCTGAGTGTATATCCGGGGGTTCTCTGGATGTGAGAAACATAATTATAATGACCAAAGTGTCAAGTTTCAGCATAAATCAATACGCAAACATTACAAATTCTTCTCTTCATTTTCCAAATGGCAGCATAGATTCCTCATGTGGTTGTTGGCACTAACAGTACGAGTGGAAATTGAGCACAAGAGGAAGTTGTTTGCCTACATCTTCAATGTAACAGCCTCCGTAGACGACAGTGCCTGGGAGAAATGGCTGCCGGTGTGTGGATGGCCAGGAGCCCTGTGAAGGGAGCCACCCTAACCCTCACTCTTACCCACACTCCCATGAGGCCGCACCAGCATCTCATTGGCCGTCCTTTACCTGTTCCTCACCCTGTCCAGGAGTCCCCCGTGATGAGGTGGGTCTATCGGGAAGACTGGGCAGCAGTGGCCAGTTCCGCCTTATCATTCTTCTTTTCCTTTGATAGAGGTCGCTTATGACCTTCTTTAGGAATACACTCAGGGGGCCTTTTCACTGCAGCTGCCAGGCACGGTGTCTGAAAGGAGGGTCTTTAATGTCATTGGAAGGGAAACAGGGCCAGCGTATCTGTGTCCACACGGGGCAGTGCTGGAAGGGAGCGCAGAAGATAGGAAGGCTTAGTGAGTGCCCTCCTGGGGCCAGCGCTGTGCTGGGGCAGAACGCCCCTCCCAGGTGGGAGGAGACCCAGGCTGTCATGGTAAAGGGAGCTCCCTGCGAGGCTACCCTCCTTTTGGAGACAGAGTTCAAATGTCACAGAAAATATTGATGGCCAAAACTATCCTGTAGGAATCGGTGCCACAGAATGTTATAGAAAACAACACAAACAAACTGAAATAAAACTGAGACAGGAAGTCAGGTCATTCTGGCAAATGATGAAAAGGCAGCCACACAACGAATTTCTGCTCTTCTCCCTCCCTGTTACGGCTATTTCTAGAAAAAGCATATTTCACCCTGAAGGTTAGACTTCGTTCTCTACTCTGTGAGCTGAGGCTGGCCTTTCATCCAAACATGGCTTCCAAGGGTTATGGACATGCCGTGTGAGCCTTGTATGCACTCTTCCCGGTTTTGATTGCCTAACGGTTCTGTGTCGTTAATCTCTCCCTGAAAACTAAGACGGCACGGGAACAAGACGAAAAAGAGCCGTGTGCTCAGGTAAGAGAGCGGGACAGTAGCAGCTCTAGGAGGGAAGTGTGCATCACTACCTTGACAAGGTAATTTCAACTCTGACCCCTGAGCTCATAATAATAATAATAATAATAATAATAATAATAATATACTCGCTCTCTCTTGTCTAATCAGACATCTCTTATTGAACTTTCAGGAGGTCTGACTTTAATGGTAATTTGTTGACAGGTTTGCTTTGATGATTGCAAAGAGTTTGCTTTGCAAAACTCGCCGGCTTCTGTCTGCCCTCTGAAGGCAAGGACCCACTTGCTGCTTTGCAAGTGCTTGCCGTTATCGCCCGCAGGTGCTGAGCAGGCGGAATTGGCTGTTTGTGTAATGCACACCCGTCGCTCCCTGATGAGGTCCAAGGCACTGTTAGGTGGTGCACAGAGTACTTGATAAAAAGGGTTACAAGGTGACTGCTTTTATGACAAAGTAGAATAGCATTATAAATGCAAGTGGCAGACGGAGCCACAGAGGGAAGTTTATGTAGAGAATTGAACCCCATATTAGAAAGGTTCTTTTCATCACTTGGTCTTTGAACTCAAATCTATTGTGATTGTGAAGTGTTACTTGTAACATTCCAGAGACCCTTTGCTCATTCTGTTTGATTTGGTTCGGAGAAATACAAGCACACTCTTTCTTACCCTCTCTCACAAGGAAGTGCTGGCAAGGGCGTTTCACACTGGGACCAGGTCTCTGCTCTGTCCCAAGTGAGCTGCCCTGGAAAGCATGGGTGCCTTGGGTTTCCAGCTTTAGCTTTCTTAAAATTCATTTATTCCTTTGTCTGCATGTTCTTTCGTTTAGCTAATACTGGCTGTGCTTGCCTGTGTGTAAGGCAGTGTGGGACCAAACTGATGCGTGGCGTGTTGGTGTTGGGGCAGCGTGGGAGTGGCAGTGGAGGCGGCGGGCAGGTTCGGGGGTCAGTGGGCTCAGCGTGTGGGGGCTTGAGTATCTAAGCCAAGGAGTTTCAGAGCAGAAAGGCCAGAGAGGAGGCAGTGTTCTCAAGGTGAATGAGAAGCTGGGCCTGGCCTGGCTGCAAGGAAGGAGATTCAGAGAGTAATCGCAGTGACAAGATATTGCAGCTGGCCCGGAGTCTAGTGCTGGGGCCCTGACCCTCACTCCTCTAGTTGAGGGTACCCTGTTGTTGACCATCTTGCTCCCTGCATTTCTCAACTACGGTTGAACCCGTTCCATGGCGTTCCTGGGCGCAGCATGGCGCCTGACCCGGGGCACGTCTTGGGCAGGCGCGTTGTGAGTGCCTGGAATAGGAAGAGAAAGGAGGCCTGGATCAAACGTGAGTGTTGGAGAGCAGCAGGGCCTTGGAATTAGGTGTGGAAGCACCAGGGAGTGGGAGTCATGAGGCTGATTCAGGATGCCCATCTGAAGACCTCCCACGCGGCACCAAGAACGGGGAGCATTCCCGGGGAAGAGCCCAAGCTCCCCCTTACCTGTCACTGTTGTGACTGTGGTGACATGAGAAAGAAAGCACAGATATAATTTGTAAATAAAGGACGAACTTATTTCCCAAAGTCCCCCCCTTTTCTTTTTAAAGTGTTTTTTAAAAAGGACCCTCTTATATTCACTAAAGCTTACTGTTTTGACTGTATATGTTTATTCAGTCTAAAATTATGGAGAATCGTCCCTTTAGCTTTGCCAGTTACTAATGAGTATACCTTCCGGAGTCCCAGGGGCGGGGGGTGCTGAGAAGCTGCTGTGATCCCGTTGATCGTGGAATGAACTTGTCTCTGGTGAGACGGAAACTAAGATTTCAGGTCTGTGCTAGCGTCTCCGTCCCACATGGACGCTGCTGCTTAGAATGAGTTTGTTTTTTAAAGTGAAGGGGGTGCATTTGGGTTTCTTCTGTTGGAAAGTCCAGTGAGCGCGTATCAGGCAGCTGGAGCAGCAGAAGGCGCCCCTGCAGGGTCAGGTCAGCGCCCTCAGTCCGGCCTGGGGGGGAGCTGCGCCGCCTGCCCGCGGAGGCCACTGCGGGAAGGCGCTCTGCTCTCTTCCACCTTCTGCTATGGCACCTCCCAGTTCCCCGGGTCTCCCTGAGTTCCGCTGTTACACCTACAAAGACTGCTCCTTTACACTGGACCCAAAATAACTTTAACTTCTTAACACAGATTCATCTTTAGCAAAATTTCTTAAAGTAGACCATTTACTACCCAAGTCATCATCCACACAACTGTAAGTGATTGTCAGTGTCACAGCCTCTTGTTGAAAGAATCAGCTGACAGAAATCTGTTTTATCTCTGCGCCTTTTCTCTCCCTCACCACCCCCCACACACACTGAAGGGGAGCTGACATGGCGTCTTCTTAGTCATTCAAACCCAATAACTTTTCATCTGAAGGTTAAGTGGTGAGATATAAACTAAAAGATGATAATATCAATTCCATGTTCACTGAAGGGCACAATAGACCTCTCTCTAGTAGAGGGAAAATTGTGCATAAAATGTCTTTTGCTTTTCAACAGCAGAGCCATGCCTCTCAGAGCCAAAGAAAGAAAGACTTTTGGAAAATTTAATAAAATAATACATAACATCCTAAAGTAAGGCAAAAGTGGCCTTTTATTATTGCAATGATTAAGTATTAATTTTTCAAGGTTGCATGGTAAGAAATAGTTCCATTGTTATTGCCGCCCCGGCGGCCTCCGCAAGGTGAGAGGCGGGGGTAGCATGGCGTGATGTTCGTTCATTAGGGCTGTTTTCGGTGCTAATGTGCAGATAAATAACACCGTGAGAATAATGCTCACCTTGCCTCTTTTTCCCTCCAACTTGTGGTATTTCCATTTCGACTCCATAGGAATTCAACAAATTCAACATCCAAAAGGATGAAGTGAAAATGGCTTCACCATGTGCATTTTCTTATGATCTTCTGATTATCTCATTAGTTTTGTACTTGTCTTAGAAACGCACAGCTGTGCTGTGTGTTATGTGTGTATGCATGTGCATTTATCTAGAGCAGGGTTCTCAACCTGTGGGTCACGACCCTTTAGGGGTCGAATGACCCTTTCAAAGGAGTCGCCTAAGACCATCGGAAAACACATATAGAATTACATACTGTTTTTGTGATTCATCACTATGCTTCAATTATGTTCAATTTGTAACAATGAAATTGGGGGTCACCACAACATGAGGAACTGTGTTAAAGGGTCGCGGCGTTGGGAAGGTTGAGAACCGCTGGTCTAGAGACTTCCTGTGTCATTAACATCTTTTAAGAGGGGAAAGCATCACGCATAAGCGGGGTGTGTGCTCTTCACAGTGCTATGGGCCAGAGGATATCTGTGAGAGTGGCTCACAGTTACAGTTGTCAGGAGTGCATCTGGAAGGAATTTTAACCCTTTTCGGTCCAACGTCGAGGCTGACTCGACAGACCAGGCGCTAGGAGCAGGTCCAACGTCGAGGCTGAGGTCGACACCGCAAACCGGTTGTTGAACCGGTCAATTAATCCCGTCAATTAATTTGGACCAGACTGTTTGAATTCCAAAAATAAAATTGGACCACAAAGGGTTAAACTTGTCTCAGCCATTTCTTCAGCATCTTCACTGGGAGGTTCTAGGTACGAAGCACATGGGAAGCCTGCAGATATACCAGGGACTGGTGAACTAAGCCAGGAGAAGGCCAAAGCTGACACCTTTTTTTTTTTTTTAATCCTCACCCGAGAATATGTTTCCTTTGATTTCTAGAGAGAGAAGGAGGAGGAGGGAGGGAGGAAGAGAGAGAAAGAGAGAAACATCGTTATGAGAGAGCAGCGTGCACCAGTTGCCTCCCGTACATGCCCCAGCTGGGCTCAGTCCCACAGCCTTTTGGTGTATGGGATGAGGCTCCAGGCGCCGGAGCCACTGCGGACTGCCACCTGTCTCTTAAGGACGGTTTATTGAGACAGCCACACCACCTGTTCGTGACCGCCCGTGCGTTCTCCCTGCAGCAGCCTGGGTGAGCTGTTGCAACAGAAAATGTGTGGCGCACAAAGCCTCACATACTCATTATCTGGTTCTCTACAAAGAAAGTGTGCTGGCTCCTGGATGAGTGGATGGCAGATGTGGTAAGAGTAGCCTTTCAGAACCTTCTGCTCTTATTTATAGCGACAAAACTGAGGGATCATCACTTACCCTTTTCTAAATTATCTGTCAAAAAATTACCATAATTTAGGACACTGTTTTGCATTTTCTGGAGTGATAAATACCATACCTTAGGCTTTCTTCCGCACCATGTTATTGAGTGGATCTTACAAAGTAAAGGGTCTCCTGTCATGGGCAGTCCCAGGGCTCGTCAGGCGCCTCCTCACAGGTGGAGGCGGGGCACGGAGTGAGTCACTCAGACCCCCGATGGCCTTGGCTGTGGTTCTCTTACAGAGAAAAGCAACATAAACAGGCAGCGTATCTTCTGGCCATGGCCCCTTGTTGGCTAGAAGATAAAAAGCAATATCCTGAATACCTGTCTCCCTTCATTTATAAAATTCATAATCTAATCAGAGTGGAACAAGACATTAACATATGCATTAAATATCAATAAAAACTCCAAGCAAATAAAGATAAGCTGTAGAAGAGATGCAAATGGCTAATCAACAGATGAGTGATTTAAGCAATAAATCTTCAGTGACCCAGAGAAGAAGGGTTCCTTTGAGTCTGTGTTGGTGGGATTTTTAAAGACCATGGAAACATTCAGGAAAAAGTAATTCAGCACGTGTGCACCTGCTGCCGTGGTCTAGTCCTTTCAGGAGGAGATGCCGGACAGAGGGACGCACTGAGCTCTCTGGCCCGTGACGCAGGCATTAATGCCTAAGAGCCGTGTCTGCCATTTTGCCATCTTTAATTTGGGTAAGAAAGGATGGGTTTCTGTTACGGATCAGCTGGAGTGTGCGCGGGGCAGAGGTCTTCGTGTGTCAGTCTCCAGGAAGTGGCCCAGGCCTGTCTGCTACACAGATCATTGCCTGAGTTGCGCGTACAATTTCCAGAAATTGATGCAGGCCATTTGGGTTGTTATCTATATTTCACCTACTTTTATATTACATTTTAGCTAATTCATCAGTGTCATACAGCTAGAACAATTGAAACCATAATGCCTCATTTCAAAACAGTTGTCAAATTTTGAAGACGTTTGCTCAGTCCAGATGTTCATGAACTGACATCTTTCCCAGGAAATGCATGGGCCTTGTATTGGTTTCTGAGTTTGTTGTCAGATACATGAAAACCTCTGTATTCTTCCAAGGGAGTGGGTTTCTCTGGCTAATCCTTATCTCTCGTTCCATCATTCTTACATTTTGCAGGTTACGGTCGCCTCTTTACCAATCTGATGAGACCCCAGCGTTGTGTGGCTCTGACAGGTGTGTGTCAGTGTCTGTGTAATTTTCTATTATAGTTTCATGTGCATCGTGCCCAGCCCGTCCCTCAGTTAAAAAACTGTACGTGCTGTGCTGCAGGTTAGCCAGAGTCACCAGCTGGCCCCTCCTTTTGACAGATCTTCATCGCTTTCCTGTGCTTCATGAATGTTAAGTATATTAGTAGCCTATCTTTGATATGGAAAAGGTTTCCTCTTTGGCTCTAATTGCTTACCAGTGTGTCCCTGGAATTAGTCTGTGGTTGTCTTAAATGTAGCATTAAATGCCAGCTCTGAAGAAAACTGTGGAAAGTCGGGTCATACAAAGCCTCTAAGGTCTTTTATGTTCATTCAAATGTGATCACTATGTTTACAAACCCTTGAACTCTCTAATTGAACCCTATAAGCTAGTTATAAAGCAGCAAAGATAAGATCGACCCCCCGCAGCACTGGCACTGCCTTCTGTGGCTGATGGGAGTGCAGGTTTGTGTCGCCATCTGGGCTCGTCTATTTGGCCTTGGGCATGAAGAGGCTTCGCACAGCCTTACCCTTTGATTCAGGGGTACACTTTGGCTGAGAGGTGGTGCAGCATTCAGCAGGGTCTCCATGTTTTATGTGCATTGGAATCATCTGGAGGGTGACTTCAAATAAAACACAGCCTGCTGGGCCTGCCCTCAGAGCGCTTTATTCTGTGGTGCCTGGAGTGGGGCCCAATAATCTGCATTTCTGGTACTTTTAATCCATTCTCTGCTGCTGTTTGGAGGTCACACTTCGATAGACCCCTCAAAAAGGTAGAGTATCTAAAAGCATAGTCTATGGAGCCAGCCTGGTTGGCCTCACAAGTGGGGTAATTGTGCAAATCAGTTAATTGATCTGTCTCAGTTTTTACATCCATCAAATGGGGATAAAGTTAGCGTTTCATATTCTGAGTAGAATGTAAAATGCTTGCAAAATTGCACAACACATAGTAAATGGTCTACACATATTAGCTGTTGTTATTCTTATCTTTATGATCATAATTAGTAGGAATTTAACCTAGAGAAATAAGGTGAGACATACAGAAAGATTTAAACCTGAAGATGTTCATTACAGTAGTATTTATAAGATGAAAAATAAAAAAAAATCCTAAGTCTCTGACATTAGAGGAAATTTTTTGGTTTGTTAATGGGATTGTGGTTTATTTTGTACACTACATTTTTCTGTACATTGTAAACTCTCTACACTAACCTTTATTGCCTCTATAATTAAAATAAAAATTATTATTAATGTAATTCACAGTCACAGTGTTTGGAAACTTCTATGAGATGTATACAACTGGCAGACAGTACCAACTTCTCGGCGCTCCCACCATCAAATTTGCCAGACACTAGTCATCGTTATCTGATAGCATCAATTTGTGACAAAATCAATCTTTTGTTAAAGAAAAAAGAGTGTAGGCAGGGAAACGCACTACTTCTCCATCGATGGTTGCCCACTGCGCCCACTGCCGGTCGCTTCCTCATCTGTGTGGACTTCCCGCGCCTGCGGTGGCCCCTCACGGAGCGGACACAGAGCTGCTGCCCAGTCCTGCTCTTTGCCCGGAGTCTGACTTCACTGCCAAGGTGCTAGGAAGGCAGGAGGGGCACTGCACGGGCGACATGCGGAGCCCTCCTGACACGGTGGAAGGTGTGTCCCCCCCGCCCCCCTCCCCCTCCGCGCACTCACGGCAGAAAGGAGGTTGGGCCAGTGGTGCCAGTGTCTCTGAGCCTTACTTTCCCTCTGTCAGTGGGCTGCGAGAGAGAACTTCCAGAGAGGGTTTGTGAGGAGCACATGAATAAGACGCAGAAAGGCCTTCGCCTGGAAAAGGTGATCAGGACCTGTGACTGGTCTTGCTCCTCGTGTCTGAGCAGAGGGGAAGGTGTGGCTGAAGTCCTAGAGGCCCAAAGGGAGCTGCCAGAGGAACCAGTTGTGTCTCAGGCTGCCCCCTCCTGAGCCTGCTCCACCCCCTCTACCTTCAGACCCAGGCAGCTGAGAGGTGGGGCAGGCAGGTGGGAGCCCTGGCTGGAGGGCCCTGGGCCTGGAATGGGGAATTCTTGTCTCCGCCCTAAGATGATTGACTGACATCAGCACTCAGTCCCTCAACAGCCCAGCTCTTCCTGGAGAAAGTGAAGGCTGCAGAGTCCGTTCTTGTAGCAATTACTGCCCAATTTACCATTTTAGGACAGAAAACGCATCTTCATAAATACAGAGTTTCTCCTACTGACCTACTAGCAACATTACTGACGGGCCCCACACACAACTGTTTTAGATTTAGAGGCAGAGTTAAGGACCCAGTTTGCCTTCAGAATCTGAATTGAATCAGGGTTTTATTTCAGATAAAATCTTTGGGGCTCATAACGTAAAAAACACAACTTTTACTGGCATTACGCAATTTGCCACGGGTCATTTAGCAAAATGTTTGTATATGTAAGCCCAGGTTCTTCTTTTAAGAAAAAGGGGGGGTGGAGGATGGAGATTGGATTTTGCTAAAATCCAGGTGGCATTTCAGTTTATATTTAATTTTAATTGGAAATCAAATACAGGCTGGGGAGAAAAAAATCTACCGTGTTTTCTTTACTGAGAGTATCCATTGCGGGTGGGGGCGGGGACGCTGCCGAGCGGATTCTAAGAAGCAGCTTTTTTATTGGCATGTCTATTTTTTTTTCCTGGCAAACTTCTTGAGCCTGCATTTTCTTTTTTAACATCTAAGTTTTTACACATGGCAGGGTTTTTATCTCTCGCGGCTCCTTGCAGCCCTCCCTCTGTAGTTGGCATGGGCTTGGCACCCAGGTCCAGGTCAGCAAGTAATTCCCTGCGACAGGTAACCGAGGCCTTCCCTGGCAGCTGCCTGGCGAGCCCTCTCGGGTCCAGTCTGCGATAGCATTTGATTCCTGAGAGGCCGAGATGTTTCTGAAGAATTGGGAAAAAGTCATTGCTTTTTTAAGCTGGAATTTCAGTGGCCCCCAGCTTGTGAGTGTAACTGGCTCTGGGTGCATTTTGTGAAACTCCCATGCAGTAGTGGCACAGCTGAAGCTGCCCAAGGGGCCGGCGTCGGGGCGAGGCCCTCGCTCTGGGCTCGGCGCGGCTGGGTGGCGTTCACAGAGCCCCTCTGGAGCGCCCTCCGGCCTCCCTCACTCCCTGCTCAGATACGGAGCTGTGTGTGTTCCTCTCCTTTTTCTTCTTTCTCTGTGGGGTCGTAGAATTTTTTAAATTCCTTAGATGATCCAGCCTCACATTTTATGGATGAAGAAGCGAAGCTCAGACAAAACTGAGGCTTGGTCCTCTGAGGAACGTTTGCGTGGACGCCCTGAGGTGTTAGAAGCAGCCCGTGCCGTGGGCCGCCGGGGCTGGCGGGCCGGCATCGCATCGCGTGGCTGCAGCCCCATGAGCGCCCCGTCCGGCACGGAGGGCACAGCCGTGTGGCCGCGGGTGCGGGTGCGGGTGCAGGTGCTGGAGGCTGGGAAGTGAGCGCTGTGGTCTCCAGAGCCCGGAGCAGGAAACGCCACATTTAAATTCACTTCAGTAGCAAACCTGCTGGGCTCCCAGGCTCTTCTGTCTCTTTCACTGATGCTCTTTGTGAACACAGACCATCCATACCCGGGCACGGCTGTGTCCCAATAAAACTTTATTCGCAGAAACAGCAGAGGCGGGGCTGGCTCTTGGGCAGCAGTGGCCGCCCTGTCCTCCCGGTGCAGGGGCGGCGCCTCGGGAAACCTCTCTGTGCAGCAGCTCGTAGGCTGGGGTCTGCTTCCCGTTTCCAGTCCTTACAGCCTCAGGTCCGGTGGCGGCCCTGGGAACGCGGCTGGGGAGAGCGGCCAGCGGCGTCCTGGCCAGGACTCCAGTCCGCGGCCACAGCACAGGCTCGGGGCCGGCCGCGCCTGCAGGCCCCTCCTGGACAGGCCTCGTCTTCGTGGCCTGGCCTGTGCCCCCCCCCCCCCATGACCTTCATTGGATTTCTACCTGGAGTGGGTGCATCCCGACTGGCTCAGGTTCTGTCCTTCTGTGTGGAATGCAGTTTTACTAACAGGATAGCAGTTACTATGTTGCATCGAAAGGTAATTCTGTCTCCTTTTCGTTTGCAGTGTTTTTATGCAGGGCAAAGGGCACGCCCCCCTCCCGACCCCCCATGAAAAATACCACACAGAACTGCTTTCAGGAGGAGGTGCTCCCACTCCTGGGGCTTTGTAAATGGAGTCAGGCCGGCGGTGGTGGGGTGGAGAGAGGATGGGGATTTGGGGCTGGAAGGGAACTGTGACGCCTTCCTGGGGATCGTTCCTGTGAACACGCCCATTTTCTGGAAATCCCTAGGGATCTGACTCCCGACCATCCGCCACCTGTGGTAGGAAGAGAAGGTGGGCCTGTGTCCACAGGGCAGGAGCCAGCGCTCAGGCCTGGGAAGCGCAAGGGCGCGGGCTCCTCGTGAGCACTGGTGTGAGAGCCGGGGCTGCGGAGGGGCTGCTCTGCCCCCTCACCAGCACTCTGCATCAGCTCACAGACTCCTTTGCTTCTAAAAGTGCATGCTGTTTCTTCTGTCATTGGTTTCTGATTAATTTCGAAATCAGGCTCTGTTTTAAGTGTTTGGTGCTTTGTTGATTTTTGGAAAGTATAGTTCCTAACAAATCACCAAGAGGCACTCCAGACCTTTAAAACGTGAAGTTCCCAGCAAGAATGTCCTTTAAAATGCCAGCAGTGAATCAAAAAGGAAGGAGGGAGTGAGAGGAAATTCTCATTTTTAAGATAGGACCAGTCAATAAATTCGTACGCAAAACTCCTGGATTGCCCCCGCCCTGCCCTTGTAGCTTGGCAGCATGAAGCATTGCTGAGTCTCATCTGTCAGGTAAGGTAATAGTAACTGCTCCTCACACTTCAGTGGGGGCACCGGGGAAAGCAGATGAGGTCTATGGGTCACGTGTCTCCTAAGCATCGGGTCATAGGTAGGCAATGGATCACAGGTAAGAGACGGGTCACAGGTAAGCAATGGATTGGGTCTCAGGTAGGTGATGGGTGGCAGGGAGGTGATGGGTGGCAGGGAGGCAGTGGGTGGCGGGGAGGCGATGAGTGGCGGGGAGGCGATGGGTGGCGGGGAGCCGATGGGTGGCGGGGAGCCGATGGGTGGCAGGTAAGGCGATGGGTGGCAGGGAGCCGATGGGTGGCAGGTAGGGGATGGGTGTCAGGGAGCCGATGGGTGTCAGGGAGCCGATGGGTGGCAGGTAGGGGATGGGTGGCGGGGAGCCGATGGGTGGCGGGTAGGCAATGGGTGGCGGGGAGGCGATGGGTGGCGGGGAGGCGATGGGTGGCGGGGAGGCGATGGGTGGCGGGGAGGCGATGGGTGGCGGGGAGGCGATGGGTGGCGGGGAGGCGATGGGTGGCGGGGAGCCGATGGGTGGCGGGTAGGGGATGGGTGGCGGGGAGGCGATGGGTGGCGGGGAGGCGATGGGTGGCGGGGAGCCGATGGGTGGCGGGGAGCCGATGGGTGGCGGGGAGGCGCTGGGTGGCGGGGAGCCGATGGGTGGCGGGGAGGCGCTGGGTGGCGGGGAGCCGATGGGTGGCAGGGAGGCATGAGGGGCTGTCTTTATGGCGATGTGGCCCTCACTTGCATTCCATCATTTCAGGCCCCCTGCCTCCCAAACCCAGTGCATCATCTCGGCTGCTCTGCTCCTTGCTGGGCCCAGGTGCCCTGAGGTGCCCATGTAGTCGTTATGCCCATGATGGGGTGAGAAAGGAGGCTACATGTATCTTCTGAGGCTTTAGTTTTGATTTTTCAGTGTATCAGAAACTTTTTGTTTTAGAACAAAAGACACTGCATATGAACTTTCTTTTGTTAAAAACATGGAGCACCCGCTTGGAAAGTTCCTAGACACAAAGCTGGTCCACGGCTGAGCAGGGAGGCTCCCTGAGGCCTGGCAGGAAGGTTAGCGCGCTGTGCTACTTCGCAGAGGAGTATTTGCTGTTGGCCTTAGTATAATCATGTTAATGAGATTATTAGGTGGTGGAAATTTTCAATAAATAATTGATAAGGATTAGAAAGTGCCTTTTCGGCAAATAAACTTCAGAGTAATTAATATTCATGCGCTCTGTTTGTCAACAGAAAAAAATGTAAATGAAGCCCAGACCAGACAGGGGCTCTGAAGGGCGTCCGCAGATGAGGGGAGGGACGGAGCCCTGTGCCTGCAGGTTCAGCTCCTCACATCTCATCTCTGTCTCCTCCTGAGAAGCCCTGAGATTCAGGTCTCTCATAGGTGGTGGCGGTAAGGTGTGAAGGGAGAGGAAGTGAGAGAAGGTGGCTTGCTGTGCAGAAGCAGGGAGGCTTTCCCTCCTGTTCATAATCCACACGCACTCTCTGGTGATAGATGATGCCATGCGCTCGGGGCTTTCCCGCCCAAGCAGAGAAGAGGCCTGGATGAGGGAGCCGGGACGGGGTGCAAGGTGCCAGCATGCAGAAAATGCTGGTGATGGCGTCGCACTTGTTAGCGCTCTCTTCAGACACTGTTTTCCAGGAACAGCGGGCTGTGTGCAGCTCCGGTGATGCTGTAACATCTACAAGTGGGACTTAAAGAGTTTCTGTGTGACAGTAACATGACAAACGTTTATGAAGGGAACCCTGGACTAAATCTCTTCTATTCATCTGTGTATCTCTCCAGATTGAGTCAGAGGTAATTGTACATTTAACCCCTCAAATAACTTGAACCCTCAAGTTTTTACCTTGTATGAAATGTGCTCTTATTCCAGCAAAGACAGACTTTGGAATTTTCTTGCCAAAAATTATTTAAATTTAAAAAATGTGTGTGTGTGTGTGTGTGTGTGTGTGTGTGAGAGAGAGAGAGAGAGAGAGAGAGGAGGGAGGATGGATAGATGGATGATGGATGGACAGACGGATGGAAGGACGGACGGGTAGATGGATGAACAGATGAAAAGAAGCTATGGCAGCATTTAATGATTGCATTTAGGTAAAAAAGCATGTCCTACCTTCTTGGTTGGGAACAAAAGTGGTAAAATACAAATATTAAGAAGAATGAACACTTTAAAAAAATAAAAGCGAAGAAAGAATGACAGAAAATAACTGCTTTTCTTCCCTTTCGTTTCATCCTGGCTTGTTCTTAGAGGGGAGAGCGAAGGCACAGAGGTCAGAGCAGTGGCAGGTGGGCCTAAGTCCATCGGGTTGCCGCGGGCCCAGCAATAGGGTTTTCTCAGTTAGGGGTGGTCTGGGAGGCTGCTGATCAGCTTATGTGAAACAAATATTAACACAAATTGTATAATTACATCAGAGTCCGAAGTTTCTTAAATTTGCAAATAGTTTTCATCTAAAAACACACCGTAACAAAACACCCCGTGGCAGAGGAGGCTCCCTCCAGGCAGCCCTGAGAGAGATCCCAGCGCCTTTCACAGTTTATCTCCATGGTATTTAAATTATGATACCAGTGGGCATTGTAATTAGTGTGCACTTGTCTACATAGCCATGTTGGCAGATTCGATTCATTCATACAGTGAGTCGTCACTGTAAAAGAGGCCAGCACAGCCTGCAGGAAATAAAATTAAAAGTTTCTGCAAGCTGTTGTCGACATGGCCGTATCTCATTAACTTTAAAAATGGAGATATTTGCCTGAAAGCTTGATTTGACTAGCAGTAATCAAATATTAGGCCCAGCGAGGGAGGGGCGCCGTTGTTGTGCTGTGTGCTGCAGTGTTTGCAGTTCACTGTAAATAGCAGTATAAGATTTTTGTTTTGACAAAAGGAATAGGAAAGAGAAACACAGACATATGGCCTCCACGGCATTATTAGGATAGTTTTATTTTAAATGAAGACTCGTTATTTCAGAAGCGCGCTGAGCACAAATGTGATGGTGGCTTCTCTCACCAGGAGGCAGCTCCCGCTCTGAGGGCTTCCCGGGGGCCCACCCCGGGATGGATTTCCCCTCTTCCGCTGGCCCGTTGGCATGAACCGGAAATATGTGCACTGGACTCATCCCATTGTTTTAACAAAATATGATGAAGGTTGCAAAGTTGTGCATCAGGGAAACCCCGGTAGGAAAGCCCTGTCTGCTGCCCGCGGAGCTCGGTGTGTGAACGAGGCACCTGGCCACGTCTCTTCTGGCCAGTGATTGAGGAGTGGGTGTTGAAAACTGGAAACCTGAAGTTCCCGAACTCTGCCACACAGGGTCCCGTGTCCGACCTTGCTTTATGGTCCCCGCGCACAAGTGTAAACTGTAAAATGAGGAGGCACTTTGGGGGGGAAAGGAAAGAAAGAAGGTGCAGTTAAACAAAAGACTGGAGATAAAGCCTTAGACCTTTTTATGTCTGTGAACTGAGAGCATGTTCTGCATTTTACTGAAGGAACGCGAGGCTAGAATGTGAGTAACTGGTTTCTGCATTAGGCTCTCCCCGGAGGTAGCAGGAAAATACCATGTCCCTGCATGAAATGGGAATGTGAAATCTACCAGAAAGAAATATTTATGACCATTTTATGCTTGATTAGGCTTGGATGGCATCTGTTAGAAGACAGGGACTGGACAAAGAGAGAGACGCTCAGGGGCAGATGTTGAGGGAGTTGTTCAGACGTGGCCGGGGCAGGCGGCCCTTTCCTGCCGGCAGAACCCGGGACTTGTGTCTGCAGGAGAGCGGCTGGCAGGCCCTCTGTGGGGGAGATGCTGGAGGACGCCAGGGGACAGCCGCATGCCGCTGCGGCCAGTGACTGCGGGGCCTCGGCCTCCGTGTGTGACCGGGTCCCAGGGCAGCCACGGCCCGTGCCGCCGCTGTGGCAGGAGACGGCCTCACCTCCCCAGTGAGAGCGCTTCTCCTGCGGGCGGACGGCGCTCTCCGTGAAAGGAGAATTAATACATCACACACCTGCCTCTGAATACTGCTGCAAACCAAGTTTCTTTTCCTACCGCCAGTCTTCCCTGTAAAACGTAATCATGTGGGCCCCTCGGTTCCGTGGGAGCACTTCACCAGCTCGCACAGTGCAGATGCTTGCCCCAGAAAGGAATGGAAGTTCCCAGCACTGGCAGCCCGTTCACCGAGTGTCCGACATCTCAGCGTCGGGGCCAGGCTGTTTGTCTGGAGAAGCGGCCTCCGAGGGCGGAGGACGAGCAGTCATTTCATTCTGGTTCCTTTCCCAGCTTCTCTTCCTGTAAATTCTCTGTCTGGAATGCTGATGGGAAGTGTTATTTTGTTTTTGTTTGCGCGGCTCTGCTGTTTTGATTTTGTCTGAGTGGTATGGAAAACAGTACGTCACTTAGAGTGGGTGTTTTGTCTACCGGCCATTTGGCCATTGCACATATATTTTTCATACTTATTACATGATGACAAGGGAACTGAAAAGGCACAATTTTCCAGTTGGAGTTCTCTTTCCAGTTTAATAATAGTGAAAAGAGAAAACACAGCGAACAGACTCGCCGTCCGGTGGGGCGCGCGGGGTGAGCGCTGACTCGAGGTGGGTTTCTCCTTCCGGCGGAGCTGTTAGGCGAAGGTCAGATTAATGCTTCTGTCCGTTTCTATAATAAACTGCTCGGGGAGCGCCTCACATTCTTCATAGAGTTGTGCAATGCTGTAATTTAAGTAGGAAAATCCATAAAAGAATAATAAACAATTTTAACATCATTCCTACGATTAGTTTGGGAGAGTCTTGCCCTGGTTTAGGCTGCATGTAATGTAACCTCTACCAATAAATGTGTTTTAATTAAAATGAATCAAAATGAAATTTGGATGAAAACCCAGAATACAAATCTCAAGGAATAACTTAAGGCTGTGTGCTGGCTCGGCTTGGGCCCGCTGTGTCTGAAACCGCCCTCCACATCGCAGCGTTAGGGACATATTGCGCAAGTGTGGGGCTCAGCGCCACAAGTAAGTAATTGTGGGTACAAAAGCAGAAAATGGAAATGATGATTAATTTTCCAATTTCTCTCTGCAGCTATCTAGTCATTGTACCCAGAGGCCGCCAAGGGCTCCCATTAAATATTTAAAATGCAAGAGGAAGGTAGAACCCAAAAGATTTGGGATTAAATAATGTAAAATAACTGCAGGGCAATACTGAAATACAGCTATTGGCCAAATAAGAGATTCTCTCATACTTTTCTGGAGATCCACTTGCAATACTAACACCATCTTACATGCAGTGTCATAGATGTGACACTAGTACAATTATAGTGCTGATTAGATTATGGGACACATGGAAAACATGCTTTTGTCTTTCAGCCATTAGCTTATACTATGTAATGATAACAGCAAGAGCAAGAGTGTCAGAATAGCTCTATGAAAACTCGTCTAATGCTCTTTTGCTTTAAATATGACCGTCCTTATTAAAGGATGTTGCCAGTACCGTTACACTGAATAGATGTTGCTTCTTCCTGGAGGGTGTGAGTGTTTGATGGAAAAATGCAATGTGTGGGGGTCACCAGTGTGTGCAGCATGACTTCCTCCCCATAAGGGACCGTCCCTGGCCCTGGAGGGAGGGGACTGGCTGCGGTGGAATACACAGGCTGCCGGTGAGGTCCGGCCGCTTCCCCCGGCTCCGCGGGACTGTCTTTATCACTTTGCTCAGTCCCACATAATAACATCTTCATCTGAGATTGCTGCGGCGCAGGGACCTGCATTTGTTGATCAAATTTGGCTGGATAACACTGTGATCTCGTATCCTGAAGTGCGGAGATGTGCCTGGAATATGGAAGTGCAAAGCTGCCCTCCTGATTGATTGATTCTGCCCGTCACAGAACAAGATAACCGGATCAGTAAATACTCTGAGCACTTCACCATCGTCTCCACAATCAGCAGCGAGGGCATCATGGGGCTGGAGCACACTGGGCATGATGGGAATGCACGCGTTTCAGAGCGGCCGCGGGAACACACACACACACACACGCACACACGCACACGCACACGCACACACAGAAATGTCTTTGTGTGTGGTTTCCTAGAAGAGAACAGTCTAAAGAAAAGTATTTTCTGTATGTTTAGAATGCTTCCTGGTTGGAAAAGTAGAGTTTATTTTGCCCCTGTCATCCTGGAGGTGTTCAACATTTATCATAAAAAGTTGTTATTCGGCTTTTGTTTACAGAGGAGATTTAGAATGCAGATTAGGGGAGCAGCTGGGGAAGGGGCCATAGTGGTCGCAAGAACAAAAGGAGCTTGCACCCAAGATTTGCTCCTATTAAAATAAACTTTTTGTTTAAACAGATGGGCCAAATACATGTAAACAAGTTGTTTAAACTTTTACTGAATTCCCAGGGAGTGCCTTTCAAAATTAGCATGGGTTGCCAAATTTGGTGTTTAATTACACAGAGTTCAGGAAAAGTTTAAAGAGCGGAACTGGGAGTCTTTGGGAGCTGAGGTGCCGGCAGGTCACCAGGTGGCACGTGCGATTCCTGGCGCCCGGGCCCTGCCCGCAGCCTGTCGCCGTCCCCCTTCGGTCGCCTCTCCTGGACGTGCGTTTCCTCCCAAGGCTCTGGCTCTGCAGGCCAGGGGCCGCCTTCTCCGGGCCTGCCTGTCCCTCAGGCCCTGGAGGCCCGGCCCCGGCTCCACAGCTGGGCAGGGAGTGAGGAGCGAAGCGTGGGCCCCCTTTGTAAGTACTTTTCAAAATGAGTACTTAGGAGCTGTTTGTCTCTGGCATGTGGGTAGTGTTACGACTTAAAGTCCTTCTTTTGTGGAAATTAATTTTTCTTCAAGTCCAGCGATCAAACCTGTCCCTTTCTCTTACCCTCTGTTTCCAGGCTGCTAGCTGGGAGGTGAGGCCAGTTGCTCAGGCTGGTGTTTCAGTTCCACCAGCGACACTCAGGCCCTTGAGGATCACGCTGCTTCTCCTCCGATGCATACGCAGTGCAGGTTGTTAGGAGAACATGCCCCGGGCCTGTGGCTGATGGGACCGAGTTGCCCAGTTCACCTGGGGACTTTGCGGAGTCTCCACGGGGTCAGCGCTGCCTGTGGCCTTCCGATGCCTTCGCTGCGTGTTGGTGGCGATGTCTGGCCCATTGTAGCCAAGTGTTTATTTTCTCTGATCTGTTTGCCTGCCTCAGTACTCAGCCCTCTTCCTGCCCCACAGTTTGCCCACATGGGCCACGTGACAAATGGAAGGCAAAATGGCACGGTCCGGGGTTAGAACCGGTCATTGAGTCCGGAACTTCTGTCTCTGCAGAAATCGCTTGCGTGGAAGGAGTGTATCAGTTACAACAAACATTTCAATAAATTTATATATAGAAAAACAACAGTTCTCACACTTAAGAAAAAATATTACCACTTTTGAAATGTCTGGCTACTCCATTGTGACTGACTTGTTTTTATTTGAAATAATTATAAGGCCTTTTGGCAGAATTGGCCCCTGTTCTTATTTCTCTTTAATATAAAGAAAACTTAATTGAGTTTAATGTTCTTTAAACAAAAAAATTTGTGAGGTGCTGATGATTTTAGAGGAGTCATTCTGGGAAACAGGTTTTGATTTTTTATGGAAAAAAGAGAATAGTGTTTCCTTTAAATTTGGTGAAAGCTATTCCTAGTAACGTTTTATAAAATAATTTTTCTTTTCAGGGTGTGTTTTATTTCCATCTTTTTCAGGAAAGAGAAAGTGTTTTATTGGATATTTTGGTTTTAGTCCTTGTTTCCATTATTTTTGCCAAAATCCATGGGAGTTCACTTTCCGTTTAAATGCCTGAAATATTCCTTGAAGAATATGCATTTTGGGATAACTTGGGAAAATGCTATGCAGATTGGCTTAAAGAAGAAAAACGTTGTGACTCTAGTCATCTTAACCGGTCACTTTCTCCTTTATCATTGTGGAGGCAAATAATTTCAAGCGTGAGGGGCCAGGAGTGGGTGGGAGCATGGGTTTGAAGGTCAAAGGAATCTGGTGTTTGTTGGAGGATAAAGCATATCTTCGTGTTTAAGTGAAGGGAGAAAATAAGTTTGTTCATTTAAAGATAGCAGTGGTCTTCAGAAAACACAAGACAGGTCCCCCAGAAATGTGCACTGTCTATGAAATAGGCTTGGCTACAGATTTTGGGAAAAAGTCTTCCCCATTTTTCTATACAAATTTGTTAGTCTTTGGAAACTAATGTCAGGCAGTTTCTGTTCTAATGGTTTTCACTGCTTCTAGTGAAATGTTATTTTTCTGCTCTGCCATCATCTGGCCTTTTATTCATTTAAAACCAGCATTTTTGGCCCCAGGCAGGGCCCATGTGCCCCCAGTCCTCATGAGAAGCAAAGTCCGTCAGCCCCCCACCCCCTCCCTGTGAGCCCACCCCCCTCCCTGTGAGCCCACCCCCTCCCTGTGAGCCCACTGCCCCCTCCCTGTGAGCCCACCGCCCTCCCTGTGAGCCCACCCCCTCCCTGTGAGCCCACCCCCTCCCTGTGAGCCCACCCCCTCCCTGTGAGCCCACCGCCCTCCCTGTGAGCCAGACCTGGGTGTGTCTGTATTTGGGGGCTGGCTGATGGGTTGGATTGAGCTTTTGTCTGTGGTATTGAACTCATGTTTGGCCAGCAGATCTCCAGCCCTTGGTCCTCCCACAGCCGCATGGAGAGCAGGTAGGGCCTTCTCACTCTCTGTGGGCCGCTTTCTAAAGTTTCTGATGTCTTGGAAGAAAATTGGAAAAAAATGGTTTAGAATGGGCAAGTGCGTGGCTTCTGAGCAAGCTCTGTGGCTTCACACTGGGCCGGTGTTGGCGCCGCTGTGGGAAGATGGGCGTCTTGATGCAGGAAGCTCGGAGCTAGGCATGCAGGTTGAAAGTTTGCACCTGAGTGAGGAACTGAGCAGGACAAAGGAATTGTCGTTCCTCCTCCTCGGGGATGTGAAGGGAGGTCGAGGAGACACGTTTAGCTATGGCTGCCCCAGCGTGGCCACCAGCACTTGTTTGTAACGGTCCCGTTTCCGATGATGCTGTGGAGACGGGGCAGCAGTGGCCGCCAGCGGGGAGGGTTAACGGAAGGCCTGCTGGGGGCGCTGGCCCAGTCGTCTGTCTGTCCTGTGTGTCAAGCACCTGAGTCACCGCCAACAGCAGTGCCTCCTCCTGCTCCAGGCAGCGACCCGGACCCACAGCAGCAAAGCCCTGCCTCCAAGTTTCCTTGAAGAAAGTGAATTCATAAAACGCTGGCTGCTGACTCGCTTGTCCAGCCCTTTGAAGTGTTTAGCACAGCGATGGTGAACCTTTGAGCTCGGCTTGTCAGCATTTTGAAAAACCCTAACTTAACTCTGGTGCCGTGTCACGTAAAGAAACTTTTTGATATTTGCAACCATAGTAAAACAAAGACTTATATTTTTGATATTTATTTTATATATTTAAATGCCATTTAACAAAGAAAAATCAACCAAAAAAGAAAATGAGTTCGCGTGCCACCTCTGACACGCGTGTCATAGGTTCGCCATCGCTGGTTTAGCATTCGTTTAGCCTATAGATCACCGGCACCTCCATTTTTCTTGAAGTGTCAGGCCTGCCTGCCGGAGGCCTGCGCTGAGCGTGCCTGACAAAGGGTTCTGGCCACAGATCTGCTACCTTCCCTGTTGCCACATCCGTCGTCTTTATTGGAGCCGGTCTTCCATCCATCCACAGTTCTCCGCCTCAGGAGCTGTCTCCTTTCCGTCTGTCTTCGTCTGTGTGTGTGGCTGTAGAAAACACAATTCAGGTGGAGTACAAGCCTGACTTCTGTAGTTTCTTTTCATTGCATCGGTGCATCTTCCCGTGGGAAGGAAGGCAGGCCCAAGGGTGGAGGCGGTGGCGGCACCGGGAAGACAGTGCTCCCAGGGAGAGCTCGTGAAATGTGAAAGTGAGAAGTGGAGAGACAGAGCCTCAGACCCCATGCCCCGGTGCTCCGATTGGTCAGCAAGGTGACCGGAGGGACACTGCTCCGCGGTCAGCTGGTCGCAATGGGTGGCTGAGCAGTGGCTTTGTCCCACCTCCTCTCCCGTTTCTGTTGTTTCAAAACTGGGAAATGATCTCCTTTCTTCAAGAGCTGGAGAGACCTCCAAGAAGACGGGAATGAGAAACTAATGTATCAAACACAGCTTGCAGGCGTCCGAAGCGTGGGGCCCTTTAATTCCCACCCAACAGGTTGAAAATTTAGGGAAGTCTCTTTCGTCTGAAGTGTTTCCTACATGCACTAGTCTCCTTCCCCACTCTCCATTTGGTTTTCATCACAACACAAATTATTTGTTGAAAATATCCCAGATGGAGTTGCTTATAATGTGTCTTTTGCCACAAAACAACAAGACGATGGGGACTCGCGCCTTCTCTGCTGCATCTCCAGCACTAAGTTGTAACAGGAACTCAGTAAGTATCTAGCTAGAATGGCAGGGACCCCGCAAATCTCAACTACCTGAAGGCTGGACGTCTTCCTAGGACCAGCTCCTCCGTTAGGACAGGCCTTCCCAGAGACTGTGCTGATGATGCCCATTGCCAAAGAGATACTAGTGCAAGCAAGGACTGTGGAACACGACGGTCCATCAGAGTTGTAGGCTAGTATTTAGTTGCATTTGTCCTGATATTTTGGCCAGGTTTCAGGCAGTGTCTCCTGCACCGTTTTTAGCATGCAGTTTCAGCTTTCCAAAGAGCAGCTTGCCCCTGCTCAGTGTTTAACCTTCTGCTTCAGGGAGCTCCCCATTCAGCAGAATGCTAACAGTTGTAAGTGATGATTAAGACCGGGTCAGAAGGCACCTGAGGAACATGTCTCTGTGTGTTTGGCATCTACTTGGATGGGTCTGTGACTGTCCTTATTCTCTCTTAAAAAAAAAAATATTGATTTCAGAGAGGAAGGGAGAGGGAGAGAGATACAGAAACATCAGTGATGAGAGAGAATCATCTATCTGCTGCCTCCTGCACGCCCCCCACTGGGATCAAGCCCACAACCCGGGCATGTGCCCTTGACCGGAATCGAACCTGGGACCCTTCAGTCTGCAGGCCGATGCTCTATCCACTGAGCCACACCAGCTAGGGCTGTCCTTACTCTTTTTGAATCTGAACATAAACTGCAGATACAGATTTTCCTAAATTCATCCCAAACTAAAACTTATTTTAGCAAGTGTTTCCCACCTGGGTAGGTAATGCATCATTTTCTTAGTTACTCTGACTCCAGGGCCTTCAGTTCTGTATGTAGTAGTTCTCGCAAGCTTCTCATTTCCTCCCACGAGACCCGACTCGATTATAAAGTCATAGTAAAATGGTACAACCTCTCAGACATCTGTAGCCTCTGCTCTAGTTTATCCCACTCATCAAAACTTGATTTTTCTCCCTGAAGCACACACTGATGACTTTATTCTCATGCTTTGTTTCCCACTAAATGGATTATAAATTCCTTAGCCCTGTCTGTGGGCAATGCTGTGGGTGAGAGTTGGCCACACCTTCGCAGCCCTCCCTGTCCTCAGGAGACGGCCCTGGGTCCCCCACAGTTCTGGGCAGCAGGCCTCTCACTTGCTTTAGACAGTTCATTGCAGCAGAAGCGACCTGGTACTGGTCCAGTCCTGACTGCTTTCTTGTCTGGGGACACACTTGTCATATTGCAAAACTCAGGCAAGATTGCTGGGGATATGAGGCCACATGGGTGAAGGGACAGACAGAAAAGAGCCGAGACACCCACATCTTGGAGGGACAGACAGTCCCAGCTGCATGCAGTTGTGCATGCAGAGAAGAATTGCCCAGCAGAGCACAGCCAATACCCAGAATTTTGGGGGGAGGATTATTGTAAGCCTCCTGAGTTTTCAGGTAGTTTGTTACACAGCAATAGATACTTAAACAGGAACCTTGAAAAATCAAGCTTCAATTCCTGCTTCCGTTCTTATTCTACATTTTTAGACCTTCTAGAGCAGGGGTGGGGGCCTTTTTTCTGCCAAGGGCCATTTGGATATTTGTAGTATCATTTGAGGGCCATGCACAATTAACAGCTTAAAAACTAGCCTGCTGTACTTGGTCAAACATTTAATGCACTCACCCCTAATGCCTTGGCAGGGCCAGCCCAAATGATTTGGTGGGCCTGGCACGGCCCGGGGGCCAGACGTTCCCCACCCCTGCTCTAAAGTATCAGCCAAGTTTTCTTCCGAAGCCCACAAAATGCTTGTTTCCCTTTGCTGATCATCCACCTGCACATCATCCACCTGCTCCATCTTCTCATCCTACTTGTTTTACCTGTCAAAGTCCATAAGGCGGTCACTCCCTCCAGTCTTTCCCAGGCTGCTGGGCTCAGTGCATGCAGCCTGTGTCGTCTCGGCCGGTCAAGCTGCGCTGCTGGGGGTTGAGATGACAGCTAACCATTCGGACAGGAACATTTTCTCCTGGGCCTCAGTGCCCACATCTGTACAGCTGTGTGCTGACTTCTCAGGCCTTTCAGCCTCTGATGTGCCCGATGGAGTGCCTGTGTGGTGACAGGTTCATGTATCTGTGCCATCTCCTGTAGGGCCACTGCCCAGTGTAGCTCTCAAGCACTTAAAACAGTGGTTCTCAACCTTCCTAATGCCGCGACCCCCTAATACAGTTCCTCATGTTGTGGTGACCCCCAAACATAAAATTATTTTCGTTGCTACTTCATAACTGTAATTTTGCTACTGTTCTGAATCGTCATGTAAATATCTGATATGCAGGATGTATTTTCATTGTTACAAATTGAACATAATTAAAGCATAGTGATTAATCACAAGCACAATATGTAATTATATATGTGTTTTCCAACGGTCTTAGGCGACCCCTGTGAAAGGGTCCTTTGACCCCCAAAGGGGTCGCGACCCACAGGTTGAGAACCGCTGACTTAAAATGTGTTTAGTGCTACTGAGGAACTGCATTTTAAAATGTTGTTAATTGTCATTAATATAAATTTAAGTAGCTACATGTGGCTAGTGGCCACCATTTGGAGCACTACTGTTCCTGAATTTTATGGAATTGAGTGGAAGTATTTATTTTCACTTGATGCCAACAAAGGCTTTGTGCTTGATTTTTACACGATTGTCAGAATTTACTCTTTACTTTTTACAGCCACAGATACAAATGAGCCAGTGGCTGGATGTTTGCCCAGTCTCTGACCTCTCATCCTTATCTAAAGTCGCGCTTGGCTGTCAGAGCCTCCCTCTGCCAGAGGCAGCACAGACACAGTGCCCTCCAGGTCCAGGTCACCCTCCTTGAGGCCTGTGGAGGCCAGCAGCCCAAGGGAGGCCGAGGGAGGCCCACAGCCTGAGGGAGGCCCACAGCCTGAGGGAGGCCCGCCGCCTGGTGTGGAGTTGCCGGACTTGGGGGTACACACACAATAGTGTCCACTGGAAACATGGCACCCACGTGCTGTGCAGTGGGAAAGGGGTCACCTTCGGCCTTTGGGTAACTGGGAACATAGTAGAGAGAGTGTGAAATTATGTGCTTTTTTGGTTCTTGAGCCTTCTGCCATAAATGCCTCCTTTTGACGGAAATAAAGAGAATCCTGGGGTCCAACTTGAATTAGGGGTGCGCCTGGCAGTACTACGCTTGGTCTATAATGTAGTGTCTTCCATTTGGGCTCCTTGCCCTTCTGAGCATAATTATGTGAATTAGGGCTTCTTTTCTCTGCTTATGTTTACTGTCGTTTTAAGAGCTGGGCAGAAAAGCCCCACCTGCGATCTTCCCTCCAGAGCAGGGTCTTCGCGACCCGCCATGGACCTGGCTGGTCTTGGTTTTCTTACCCCGCCTGGTGGGAAGTGGAGTTTTACTTAAAGCCTTTCCACATTGCGAGCCAGAAGTTGAAACATCACAGAAGTGGCTACTTAGGGTCGCCTGGCCTCCACTCCACCCTCCTGCCCCTCATAAGGCTGTTGGTGACCGGGAGCCGCCAGGACGCCCGTGGCTCCGCCTCAGGCCCAGCCAGCCCTCCAGCCCGGACTCCCTCCGCGGGCCTTTCTCCTGCTGCGTGTGAGATTTCCTCGGCCGGGAAGACTCCTCTTGGCGGCTCCGCTGTAATCACCCGCCATCGACTTGAAGGCCGTGAGTAACCCACCCCTGGCCTGCTCTCTTTGAGCTAAATCATCACAGCCCTCTGAGCCCTTCCCCGGAGGTTCCCGTGTCCACCCTCTTACTCCCGTGACTTGCTGGCTCTGCACTGTCCAGCCCGTCCGGCTTCTGAGCGCAGGGACTTGGAAGGCGGCCCTTGTCCGCGCCCCGGGCTGCCGCCAGGACCTCCTGCACGCGGGCGATTTCTTGCCCTCTGAGGTCGTCCTCAGCAGCCTGTCTCAAACGCAAGTAGCCTTTCCTGACCTTCCATGTTTGGACTTGTGATAACCATTTATAATTTTTGGAGTGGAATCTGGAGGCTGAATTCAAGAGAAATTCAGAGGCCAAACAAGTTGATTGTTCAATCCTGTGTTTATCTGTATTTTAGTTTGGGGTCCTTAAAATTTTTATTTATTTTTAAAATTATTTTGTTATTGGAATATAAATTATTTTGTTATATTAACATATAACATTAAATTAGCTTCACGTGATTCCACATGATGATTCGATATTTGTGTGCATGGCAAAATGACCACCACAATAAGTCTCGTTAACATCCATCACCACACATAGCTACACGGTTTTTCCTTGTGCTGAGAACTTTTAAGACCTGCTCTCTTAGCAACTTTCAAATATACAACCCAGCATTAAACTGTAGTCACCCTGCTGAACACGACACCCCGTGACTCATTTGTTTTATAGCTTATTTATATGCCAGGTTACTTCATCATTTATTTGAACCTTCTGTCCACCTCCACTGGCCACCACCAGTCTGTTCTCTGTATGTAGGAGCTCACCTGTTCTTTGATTGTGTGTATGATATTACTCTATGTGAAGGCCACTCTCCATTGTCTGCGTGTATATGAGTAGCCGAGGCTCAGAGTATGCGGGGCCGTGAGAGGTGCGCTGACTGCGAGGCTCACGGGCCTCAGGCCCCCCCCCCCCTCCAACCAACTCTGTTCTGTGCACCTGCACGTTCGCGGGAGGAGCCCCGGCACCTGCACCTGTAGCAGCAGCGCGTGGAGCTGGCGGTGATGTCTCGATTGGCACTCTCGCTTTAATGACCCACTGGTTTGCTGTGTGACATTGGGGATGCACTTCATATGGCAACCATTTCCTCTTCTTTAATGAGTCTCTAAAAGGATGTGTTCAGAAGGTTCCAGCAGCCTCCTCAACTCTGCCCCTGAGCTACTGCGTTCAGATTCAATGATTGGACTTAATTTCCACCCTTTTGGGGTGCGGGTGAGTGGGCAGCATTTCTACTTGCATGTGAGAGCCATCTGTTTCAGGGTGAACTTCACATGCTGCTCATCTCTTCAGTATCTTGGTTTTGTTCCTGGGCCCAGGACTAGTTTTTAGAAGGCGCTCAGAAGCAGGGCACTCGGAACTAAGACCTTTCTGTGTCGGTCTCTCCTCTCCCTGCTCATCCAAATGCCCCCACGCTCCAGGCGACACCTCCTGGTCAGGCTTTCCTCGGCCACTCCACTTGTGTAACGAGGCGGTGGCACCCTGGGCGTCTGCTCAGCGCTCCCCACTCCCTGCCCCAGGAGCAGGCCGCTGGCTCCTCTTCTGGGCTCAGGCTGGGTCTCCCTGTCATCGCACAGTCAGACACGCTCTTGCTGTCCGCCTTTCAATCCTGACGGCCGGTACCTCCCGGGCCACCCAGACGACGGCCGGCCCTGCGCTCCGGTGCTCCTGCCTCTGCCCGGGAGCCCTTCGCAGGCGCCAGACCGTGCTTCCCTCTTGTCCACGTCACGGATTCTGGATGTGAGACGGGCCTTTAGGTGCTGAAGTCAAATGCCTTTGGATGGTGTGGAACTACAGTGACGTGGGCCTCTGCTCGTGGGTGCGCGGTACCTGCTGTGCCCGCCCGGGCGAGCCGGGGTCCAGCCCGGGGCGCTGCTTGCCCGCTCGAGCCTCACCCCTGAGCTGCCTCCTCCCCCTCACGCCTGGCTTATCGGGGCTATGGGTGGTCTCTCGGTTTTGAAAAGCTTTCCCTTGCCTTCTGCTGGGGTGCACCCTCCTCGGGTGGGGGGTGGCAGGCTTGTCCACTCTGAGCCCCTGGGGCTGGTGACACCTTCCAGCGCCTGCTCAGCGCGGGCTGCGGAGGGAGGGAGGGAGAAAGCCAGGGAAGGAAGGAAGGAGGAGGCCACGGCGCCCCTGCTGGGTGGCCCGGCACCCCAGGCCGTCCATTCCGCCTTCTCTTGAAGACTTTCCTAGTTTCCGGAGCCAGTTCTGTGCTCCTGGGGAGCTTTGCTGCCCGAGGCCACCCGGTGGTTCCCCGTCGTCCTGACTCTTCCTGCCGTTCAGCTGGGCGAGGGGCCCCTGCCGGAGGGGTCACTGCAGCCCCGGCCCCAGGCCCCGAGCCCCACCTCCGGGGACGCCCAGGCCGCGCTGTTGCCATGGAGCTGTTCTGTTGCTTGTCCACAGCTCAGGGCAAGGAACCATCCTTTTTCCCCTGGGCACCTGTGCTGCAGGGCTGCCTTTTCTGTCCACCTGTGTCACGCATGGCGTTTCCCTGACGTCAAGAGAGAAAGCATGTGGACTGTGCAGACGTGCACACCCCGAGCCGGGACGAGTGTTCTGCGCTGGGTGAGAATCGCATGGAGGCTGCAGCTGAGAGGTGGACGTCAGATGATGGCTGAGAGTACGGCCAACAGCCTGAGTTGTCTAACTCCCCGGTCTGCCCGTGCAGACTTAGGTGTAGGCGTCCAGTGGCACCCTGGCTTCTCTCAGTATCGTTCCGATGCGCTGCCCTGGCAGAGCTGCCAGCAGGACTGCACCGTCCGGGTGAGAGCCCGGTGCCAGGACCGCCGAGCCGGCCAGGGCTGGTCTGGGAGATCCCATGAAGTGGAAAGTACCAGGGTTTCAAAACATAGTTGACTTAGTGTTTTAAAAATGCAAAAGATCTCATTGATAATTTTAGGTCAATTTCATGTTGAAGTGATAGTATTTTTGACATAAGGGTTAAATAAAGTACATTTAACATTAATTCCGCCCATTTCATAGCATTTTTTTTTTATCATTGTGGCTACTAGAACATTTAAAATTACATATGTGGCCATCATTTTATTTCTCGGGGCAGCTCTGTACCAACAGTTTCATGGTAAGAGTCTGTTTCAAACAGAACCCAACACCTGCTTAGTATGCGTGCATTTTCCAGAAATTTCTTGTGTACCTGGATTACTACCTGTGAGAACACATCAGAAACATGGACTGGACTGACACCATCCTGAGTGTCAACCCAAATGGCACCGTGGCCTGTGTCCACATCCTGAGCTTTCTGAGTCTCGGTTTCCTCCCCTGTATAAAAGGGTAGCTGCGCCTGGACTCACCGTGGTTAGGCATGGAATAATGCAGTATTTTGTGGCAATCTATACTAATAAAAGGGTAATATGCTAATTAGACTGGACATCTTCCGGACATTCTTCCGGAAGTTTTTCCAGACAAAGCCACGGTGGCAGGGGCCGAGGCAGAGGCGGTTAGGGACAGTCAGGCCTGCAGGGGAGGGTGGTTAGGGGCGATCAGGCAGGCAGACAGAGGGGTTAGGTGAGATCAGGCAGGCAGGCAGGTTAGCGGTTAGGAGCCAGCAGTCCCGGATTGTGAGAGAGATATCCCCTGAGGGGTCGTGGATTGGAGAGGGTGCAGGCTGGGCTGAGGGATCCCCCCCGCCCCGTCCCATGCACGAATTTCATGCACCAGGCCTCTATTATTACAATAATTGAGTAATTGCATTTTCCCCAAGTTAATCTCTATTTTGAAATTTTATTGCAAATGTAGAAATAAAAGCAAACAAACAAAAAAACCAGCCCTGGCTCTGGTTCCAGTACCTCTACCGGCTCCACCTAATGGAACTGTGAGCAAGGGTCCCGAGAGCCGGGTGGGCATGTGTGCCGGGCCCAGGGAGCCTCTGTCCGCAGACACAGCGCCGAGGCTCCGCCACGTGTGCTGTCTGCCAGGGGCGCACGGTGAGGAGGGCAGCCGGGCACTGAGCCGTGTGCTCTGACCACCAGGCCCCTCTGTCTCCACCCAGGGTCGTCCCCCAGCGAGTGGAGTCACAGTGAAAGCAGGAGCCACTGAAAGCCCCCGAGAGCGTGCTTCTGGGCGTCTTCTGTTCTGACTTTATGGCGCAGACCCTACGTTCTCCCATAGTGTGTCTTCCAGTTCCTACAGCAGCGTGGACACCCCGGGTTACAGCTTCCGCAGGGAGCGGGGTGCTGCGGCCACTGCAGCCTGGCCAGCGGCGCTGGGGATGTCTGCGGGGTGGGATCCTCGTGTCTGAGGGGCTGCTCTCAGTCCTGCCGTCACCACGGAACAGGTACCGTGTGTCCCTATGTCTGTAGGGGCTTAATGACTGCCATTTATTAATGTGGGTTGCAGCGCTTCTGAAAACACGCCTTTACAAAGCAAAGACGACAATGTGTCAAATGGCATCATGCATCCGTGAGTGCCCTGACTTGCGAACTGGCGTGCTCGCCCCTCATGTGTGACTCCTCCAATAATTGCCTTGGATTAGAGTTGAGCTTGGAGCATGTTCCTTCTGCTGGGCTGGGACCTCCTCTTTACCCAACGGCGCACACACCGTGCCGGAAGCCGGTCCATGCTTGCTGTTTCAAGGGACCTGCCATATATGGCATACTGTTCTTAATATGTTTGCTCACCTTCTTAGCGCTATGTGTTTTAACCAAGGTCACCTCTCTGAGAAAGGTTGTTTCCCCAGGTTTTTTTACCCTGAAGTTAGGGAGGAAATAAAACCCCTTAACTAAGTGCCAGGCGAGCAATTAATCACTTTAACTACGAACAATCATGCTTAAGCTACATAATCTTTACTCCCTGGAATGGAGATAAGAAACGCCCTAACCTTTGGAATAGAGATTGATAGGATTGGAATCAACTGGTATAAATACAGATGTAACAAGACAACAGGACACAGAACCTAGACTCAGAACCTACACACAGGACTTAGAAGACAGAACTTAGAAGACAGAACCTACACAGAACCTACACAGAACCTAGACACAGAACCTAGACACAGAACCTACACAGAACCTAGACACAGAACCTACACAGAACCTAGAGACAGAAGAATTTGCTGGAGAGAACATGGCAAAAGATCCTGGACAGAAACTGGAGACAGAACTTGGCTGGAGAACCTGGCTGGAGAACCTAGCGAGAGAACCTGGCTGAAGAACCTAGAGACAGAACCTGGCTACAGAACCTGGATAGAACATGGCAAGAGAAACTGACTAGAACCTGGTGACTGAACCTGGCTGGAGAACCTGGACAGAACCTGGCTGGAGAACCTAGCGAGGGAACATGGCTATAGAACCTGGCTGGAGAACCTAGCAAGAGAACATGGACACAGAACCTGGCTGGAGATCCTAACCAGAACTTTGCTGGAGATCCTGACCAGAACTTGGCTGGAGATCCTGGCTAGGCTGCTGATCAACTGAACGCTGTCTCTGTGTCATTCCTTCTTCGCCAACTCCGTCCACACCTTTGGGGACCCCTGGACCTGCTGGGGTTGGACCCCAGCAACGCCGCCCTGACCTGGCCAGGCCACTCTGTGAGGTGGCTCATCCGCCCCCATGGGCCGAGAGGATTAGTGGCCGTGGTGCATTCTTTCTTTTCCAGTGACATCCTCATCCCTGGCCGGCGGGAGCGCTGGGGAGTCTGGGCAGAGTGCAGCGCTTGGCTCCCAGAGAGGGAAAGTGCTCTATGCAGGCGTGGGCTGGACGCGGGCTGGACGTGAGGAGGAAGTGTCCGTCGGCTTGGAAAGGCCTTGAATTCGACATAGAGGTTTGGTTGTGTGAGAACCGAAATACAGCTCGGCAGCAATAGCGTCTTCAGCTCCTGCTCCCGGCCTGCTGTGTGTTGGGGGCCCAGGACACCCAGGCTCCCGCTGCGGCCCCCACTGCGCCGCCCACGTTGTTAGTCAGAAGGCAGGATGTGCTTCTCTGAATGGTGACAACAGTCATAAACACGGGGTCACAGAGTTCACTGTTGTGGGGTACATGGGCCGGCCTGGGCTTGGAAGGGGCACCTGGGGGGCTGCTGAGAGCGGGGGTGGGAGAGGAGAGGGGGAAGGGCCACCACAGACTTGCAGAGCTGGGAGGCCAGCTCAGCAGTCCCTCGGAACAGGGGGGCAGCTCGGCGCCCTGACACCACCCTTCCTGTGCGGCAGGCACACAGGCCCCCGAACAGGTGTGTGTGAGTCACAGCAAGCTCACGTGTGTCCGTGTGGACAGTCTCCAGGCACTTGGTCAAACCCCGTGTGCTAACTGGCCTGTGTCTGTGCCAGCTCTGGGGAGAGGCACTAGTGCCACCCATTTCAGATGAGAAAGCGGAACTGGGGAGGCCCAGGGCTGCCGGGAGAGCCTCGGGCTTCCGCTCAGAGGGCTCGCCCGACGAGGCCAGACCCACCAACGGAAATCCCTTTTGACTAACTCAAAGTCCACTGATTAGGGATTGTAATTCCATCTGCAAAAGCCCCTGTACCGTGTAAAGTAACCCAAAGAAGCCCCCGTAGTCCATCATATTCACAAGTCCTGCCGTAGCCACGCGCTGTAGTCAAGAGTATGGGTCACCAGGCCATCTCAGTGCGCTGTCTGCAGACCACCGCTGTCCTGCTCCCTCAGCTCCTTGGGGGGGTGAGGGGGGAGAGGAGGGGAGAGGGATCGGAGCTACGTGCCCCGAGGAGTCGGGAGAGCAGAGAGGGCAGAGGAGCAGCAGCAGGAGCCCCTGGGCTCCCAGCCCTGTGCCCGGGCCCTTCCTGGGCCTGGGATCATGAAGAGATGGTTAGCCTCTCCGTGCCTCAGTTTCCCCACTGTGAGCTGCAGATAATGACACGTGCAGGGCTCTGTGAAGCTAAGGGAAACAGTCAGCACCCAGTGGGACTTGCGTGGGGAGAGCCTGTGAAGCCGTCTGCTGGCACGTTTGCGGTGTCCTGTCTGCAGACGCAGGGAAGCAGGCCTCCTGTGGCTCCTTGGTTCCCATGGGGATGCAGGAGGTGCGCCTTCCAGGTCGTCGCCGTGGGTGAGTTCGCGCTGTTAGGGCGACGCTGTTCGGGGACTGACGCTGGGGAAGATGCAGGACTGTTAGGAAGTGACGTGCTAACCTGTGGGAAGCGTCGGGCGGATGTATTGGGAAGAAGAGTTCCTGGATTTGGGGACCTGCTCCAGGAAGCCTGCCCCTCGCTCTCTGCTTGGCCATCACACACTTCGTGGCCCTCAGGTTTCTTGTCCATGGAAGAGGCCAGTGGGAAACGCAGGGCCTGGGGTGCAGCCCACCTACGGGTCTTGCTGGGTCTAAAGCCATGTTCTTCCAGCTAGTTTTCTGTGTGACCAGGAAGTAATTACGTGTGTTTCATTAGCTCCGTCAAAAAGGAAAAAAAAAAAAAAAAAGACTGCAGACATGCATCTCCTGCTGGAAATAAGCGACAGGAATTTGATTTGTCCAACTGCTGGCTTTTCACCTGTGACTGCAGAGCAGCAGCGACCGGGGGCCTGGTCTCCCTCCAGGCGGTGCTTCTCGCACCCCCAGGGTACACGTGGGCGGGACAAGCGGTCTTAGCATCTGCGGGTGGGCGGGCGGAGATGAGCAGAACCCAGAACCTCCTTGCCTGCTCCCCAAGGCACAGGCCTCCCTCCCCCGACCC
This sequence comes from Myotis nattereri, assembly GCF_964212035.1. Lineage (NCBI taxonomy): Eukaryota > Metazoa > Chordata > Mammalia > Chiroptera > Vespertilionidae > Myotis > Myotis nattereri. The sequence goes on from NC_138089.1 coordinate 5,772,558, forward strand.
TGTTCCCACCGTCCCAGGCAGCCTTCCTCGGACGTGAAGCACCACGCACACCAGTAGCTGCCAGTTCGGTGTCTGTGGTTGGATCCTGGCTCTTGACAAAGGAACGCTGGTAGAATCCTGCATGAGCAGCATCCGCTCATGGCAGGGCCCTGCAGGCTGGGGTACCACTGAGTGCCCCCTACACACGTGTTCTTGGGCAGCATTGTCTCACTTTCACAGTCGGGGAGACGGAGACACGACGACGAGGGACTGAACCCGCCCGAGGGGACATGCTGACAGTGGCCGTGCGGGCGTTCGCACTCACACGCAGTGCGCGGCCAAGCCTGCGCCCCTCGCCGCGAGGTAGGCGGCTGGGCCCCTGTCAGTGACACAGCCCGAGCCCGTCACACCTGCCTGGTCAGGGTCCGGGGACTCTGGAAGGAGGTGACAGAGGACAGCGACGCCATGGGGCTCAGAGGGCCAGTGTCCTGGAGAAAACAATCCAAATTCGCCTCGTGGACGTGGAAGAAAGCTCTGTTACAGATGATACTCCAATCTGTGTGCGGTAGAGTCATAACCGAAAATATCATGTGACAGTCCTTCACTTGAGTGTGAACGTAACTCATTAATTGAAATTATCACGGTTTTTTAATGGTCCTTTTAGAGAATGTAAGAAGACATTAGAAATTTGTGCTTTGGGGAGTTGGAGAACATACTTACAGTTAAGGATTAATTTTCACTCACAAAGATCAAAAAGGTCTCGATGAGTAAGATAAGTATTGAGTTTCAGAGTTGTTTTAATTTTTTTCTCCTCCTGCCAGACAGCCTGAAACTCATCTCCAGTATCATGGTAAAAAGAGAAGTGGTGGGTAGACACAAAAAGGTAACAGATATATTTTAGGTATAGAATATGAACTGCCTCTCTGAAGGCATATCAGAAGGAGAATTTATTCCAGTTGAGTGGCTTTAATGACATGATTTTACCATTCTAAATTATAGCTGCTCTTTAAGAGAAAATAGGTGCACACATTGCCGGTGCAGGCTGACCCGCTCCATCCCAACAGCTCCCTCCCACACTTGCTGATTTCACCTTGTCTCCCACCAGAGCCATCTGTGGCTTCCCTGGGGAAACCTGGGTAGGCAAGGGGGGGGGGAGGGGAAGGGGGGAGGAGGGCGAGCCTGTGCCAGGCGCGTGCCATGGCTTTGGCAGAACCGTGGTTATCCCTGCCCACGCTGAAGCTTCTCAGGAGATGGCACCTCTCACCCACCGTCCGGACCACATTGTGTTAAAGTCAGGTCCTGGACCGGGATGATGGGGCTCCTGGGTGAGCTCCCACTAGGAATTCCAGAAGTTGTGGCTGTTGATGATCATTTTAGTGAGTATGAGTGAGCCCGTCTGCAGGTCACTGATTTCCAGTCCCTCTCATCCCTTCTCACCAGTAGGAAAGGGTGTGGTGTGCTGAGAACCTGCGCTGACTGCAGATTCGGATGAAGACAGAATTCGAGTCCCCATATACTGTGTTCTCATAGAAGCTGGTTCCCAGCAGAACGGAATTAGACGGAAGCATCGTTAGTCTGGGCATTTCCCACCGATACCTGAGGTGTGAACTCATGCCTGTATTTTCTTTAATAGCAGCCTGTCCACCTGATGAAAGGCATACTGTAGCTTTTAACAACATCTATTACCTCTTAAAATGTAAGACTTGGTACATAAAATAGAATATGCTGTACTTTATTGAATCACCCAGACCTTTATTTTAAAGCATTCTTTTTTATTACTATTTTATTTTTATTGATTTCAGAGAGGAAGGGAGAGGGAGAGAGAGATAGAAACATCAGTGATGAGAGAGAATCATTGATTGGCTGCCTCCTGTACATCTCCTATTGGGGATTGAGCCCGCAACCCAGGCATGTGCCCTTGACCAGAATCGAACCTGGGACCCTTCAGTCCACACACTGACGCTCTATCCACAGAGCCAAACCAGCCAGGGCCAGTTTATCTTATAGCAGTACAGCAGAAATAAAGTGAGAATGTCGGCCAAGTCAACCAATCATTGCTTTCTTATCTCTTTTAAGAGGCATCCCAATTTGGGAGATGTTGAAATGAAAAACAAAAAAGGAACCTTAGAAGCTATTAAAGCCAGTACACAACATGCTTATTAACTTATAAAGCACAATCACAGGCATCCACAGCCACCCTCCCCCCCAGTCACCCCAGAATTGGCCCATTGCACATAGCGTGCATCTCCTCCCATGGCCCTCCTCCTGCATTTGGGTTTATTATTTCTTTGCTTTTCAGAGATATTGAACTCTCTTTCCTATTAAACTCTGTTCTCAGCCACTGCTGTCCCGGGGGCAGCACTAGCGAAATGGGTAAGCGGATCCGCGGGGCCGGCCAGGCCTCCTGTCCTGCAGGCTGTGGTTCGATACCATTGCCCACTGTGCGGGCGACACGGGGGACCCCTCTGACAGCTTGGACTGGACACGATCGTGCCTCCCTGCTGAACTCTCAGCCACTTCTCTTTACCCTGTTCTATCCGAATACCTGACTCTCCCGTGGGGTTAGGCCTTCCCCCACCCGGCGTTCCTGCTAGAGTCGCGCAGCAGGATTCCTGTTTGTTGGAGTTTGGCGCCTGACATAATAAGAAGAGTTTGCTTAGATTACGTTGTCTGGCCCTTTCTGTGTAATCTCACCAAACTGACCTAAGTGAGGTCAGTGCTAAGATTGTTCCCATTGAACAGATGAGGACCGCAATCGCTCACACCATTCAGATCCCACAAATGAAGGGAGAGGCGGCCCCGTCGGCACTGTTTTGCTGAGCACACTTCAGTTTTTCTCCAGCTCAAGGCTTTATCTTATCCTTGGACATCTGGTTCAGAAATAAACGGGGGGAAACCAAATAAATGAAATTAGATACAAATTTTCCCTAAGGGTGAGGTCAGCAACATTTTTTTATTGTTTAGGCAACATCTGTATTTTTCATGTTATTTACTGATCCACTGGATTTCTTTCTTTATTGATTGATTTATAAGAGAGCCATATGTACCGTAAGAATTAGACCTTTTTTCTAGGTTAATGAAATGCTGTTATTTACTTAGTGTTTTCAGTGACCTGTTGAATTTGCTACACCGTTTCTGCCATACTCAATTTTAATGTAATCTTATCTGTCAGTTGTTTCTTTATAGTTCTGGAGCTTCTTGTTATTATACCTCTGAGATGACAAGACCATTTCCATTTTTTCTTTTAAAAATCTTTTAAATAAATGTAGAGAAGGCTGGCATCTTCCAGGACCCTCCTTACCTTGGCTCAGTCATTTGTCCTTCTTTTGTTTGACCAATGCACTGATTTAGCCCTGTGACGTGCAGACCCGAATGAGCCTCGCACGGGTCCTGCGGGCGCACCGGACATATTGCAGTGGCCGGAGCTGATGTGCCTTCTCAAGACCCCTTGGCTGTGTGCAGAGCAGAGATGTCAGGGGCAAGAGGGAAGCGAAGAGAGGGGGGCTGTGCCCACGCGGAGCAGACCCCGGATTTGGTCACAGATCCAGGTCCACCTAAGATTTCCCCGCGTGCTCTTGTGTGCCTGCTGCCCTGGCAGCCTGGGCGTCTGGAGCGTGAGCCTCCGGCAGGGCGCGGGGGAGGCTGGCGCAGGAAGCTGGGCCGTGGCCATGGCCTTGGCCACCTTGCTAGCTCGGCGCCGGGAGGAGAGTGGGCTCAGTGCTGTGGGCAGCTGCACCTGTTCCCCACCTGCGGTCCCTGGGAGCTCAGAGAAGTCGCTGGGTTTCTCTGGCGCCTTGTCTGCCCTTTGCGGCCAGGTATTCGCTCTGCATCCGCCCCGTCCGCCTAGGAGTCTCGCCCTGTGAGGTGCGGTCTTGCTCACAGTTCTAGTATTTATAGTTGTTCACATTTGAAGTGTAGTGTCTGAGCTTCGGAGAAGATGAGACATTAGAGGAGTTTGCAAAGCACATCAAAGTTGTTTATTTTTTTAAGGACTGAAAGAATGTGACTCCATGCAATCTGTTAATATAATCCTCCTTTTCTTGAAGGTCCATGAACATCTTTTGCTTAATCAGTGTTTCATTTTCTTGCTCTTCATTTTATAAGCGATTCTTCCCCTTGACTCCCAGTCTCAGGGGACAGCAGTGCTTCCCTTGACAACACAGAGGAGGGGCCAGCTCTGTGTTTATTTTCTAAGTGTTGGTTTTCCAGGACAGTCTCATGAAAAGGTCCAGTATTTCCAAGTCATTTTTTAGTGTAAGGAGGGCCAGGTGTGGACATTGAGATTAATTTTCCTTATCTCACCACACAGATAGCCACTCTGACTTCCTTGATTTGTTACCTGGGACGGCCCATCAGCGCTGAAAACAGGGTGGGGAGGATCACCTTAGTGGCCCCGTTCGTCACAGCACGAAGCATCGCCCTGAAGGCCGCGACCGAGCCCGGCCCCGGAGGGCCCTCCCGTGCCCCACGAACTCTTTTCATTTCTGGGCAAGTTGCCTCCACCCGAAATCCTTCCCACTTTCCTCCCCAACATAGTGTAAAAGAACTTTCTAAATTGAAAATGTAATTCCTGGTTAAAGACAAGGAGGAAACATTTAAAACCATGTCTCCCACCATGGCCTTGTATAGAGACTGTGTAAAGAACCCTCAAAACTCTACAATAATTTTTTTTATTTTAAAAATGGGCAAAAGAACAGAAATTTCACCCCCTAAAAAGGAAATACTGAAGGTGTGAAATCTCTAGGGAAATGCAAATTATAACCATGCTGGGAAGACAACAACGACATGAGATACCACTTCATGCCTATTAAAATGGCAAAGGTTTAAAAATACCAGCAAAACCAGTGCTGAAAGGATGTGGAACAAATGAACTTCCATGCATTGCTGATGGGAAGGCAGATGGGCAGCGCTCTGCAAACCGCTGGGTCAGTTTCTTTAAGAATTAAATATGCAGTTGCCCTGGGATAGCACTCACACTCCGGGACAGGGACATATGTTTACAGAAAACCTACACATGTTCACAGAAGCTTCACGTGCCTGTGCTGGGCGACACCCAAGTGTCCCAGTAGGTGCACGGGTGAGCTGTGGGCTCTCCGCACAGCAGGACGACACTCAGCAATGAGGAAGGGCAAGCTATTAGTCTTCCCAGCGGCTGGAACACTCAGGGGCATGTTGAGTGACACATGATTCCACGTGTGATGGGCGGGTCAGCGGTGGCCAGAGGTTAGCGGTGGAGGCGGGTGTGGCTGGTGGGCTGCCCGAAGGGGCTGCAGGGGTGATGGAGCGGCTCTGATCATGGTGGTGACTATGAATTCCTGTGTGTTAGCACCATATACCCCCAACCCAGAGTCCACTTGACACACGTAAAGCAACACCGCCACCTAAGCACACGCTCCTGCCGTCTGGCAGCATGAGCCGGCCTCGGACCCGTCCCGCCGGGTCCCAACACCCCGTGGTCACCCCGATTTCTGTCTTCGGGCACGCTCACCTCTCTGCCCAAACCGCCCTGCCCGCCTTTCTGCATACCTACCTCCCCTCGCTAACCCACGGGCCCCTTGCCGCTCAGGTTCGGGCACCCTGGCACCTGCTCTAAGAGCTGCCTCTGCACACCCAGCCCTGGGCATGGGTGAGCCACGTCCTGGTGCCGCTGCCTCTCCAAGGGCCTTGCCCACCCGCCGTGGCTCCGGGAGAGCTGGCCCAGTGCCCGGCAGTCAGTGAGCGAACCGGGAGGCATCTCCTTAGGGAGAGAAGAGACTTGCGGGGGAACGCACTCCTGTTCCGGAACCCGCCGCAGCAGCACTGCTCGCAGCAGCTCTCACGTGGTGCTTCCGGGGCCAGGCCCGGCTCCTCCGGCAGCCCCGCAGGCAGTGCGCAGGCCTCCCCCCCACCTGCGGCGGCTACAGGCTGAGCAGCAGTGAGTGGGGTGGGGACGCGGTGTGCCCCACCCTCCAGCCGCTGTGGGACAGACACGGGGGAGAGCGCAGCGAGGAGGCGGGCTTTCCTCGCAGGGCACATGCTGACCTCCCCCAGGCGGGCCGCCCTCACCCTTCGCAGGCACGGCTCCGTGTGCCCTTCTCCAGCCAGTGACCCCGCGTTTGGGTCTGGATCAGCATTAGAATAGGTAATCGCAGTAATTCGAAAAGGAAGCCGACCATCCAAATAGAAAGCACACACGCCCCACAGACAGAATAACTTGGGTTGTATTTTATGACTCTCGAAGTGTTTCACCTATGTGTTCTCCTAAGATGCCCATCACCACTAGTCATATTGTCACCTCCTCTTTGTAGGTGAGGAAACTGAGGCACAGAGAGAAGGGGGGCCTGCCCTGGGGCACCAGGTTGGTCCATGCAAGACGCCCAGGCAAGTTCTGCTTTCCCCTTGCTCTCCTCCCCCCGCCCCCGTGCTTCCCCTTCCATTTATGTTCCTATTCATTGAGTGAGAGAAACTCATAAAATGTAGATGCAGACTAGATGACCTCTTTTCTGCGTGTATGAGTCTTGGGACAAATTGCCACAAACTTAGCAGCTCACAGTTCTATAGTCAGAGGTTGGGCACAGAGTATCAGAAGGTGCAGTGTGAGAGGTGTTACCTGGGCTGCGGAGTTCTGTCTGAGGCTCTGGCCAATTATCCGCTTCGCACCTCATTGCAGTTGTTGGTAGAGCTCAGTTCTTTGTGGCTGTAGGACTGAGGTCCTCCTTTCCTTGCTGGCTGTCAGACAGGGGCCTCGCCCAGCCTAGGGCTGCCCACACTGCTGCTCTGTGGCCTCCACCTTGGTGGCTGCACGGTGCATCACATCTTACTTGCCTTTGAATCTCGGACTTCATCTCTAACCAAACACTCCAATAGAAACTCCGATAGAAACTCCATGTCATTGTTTCCGTCCCTTTCTGATTACCTCCCTGTCCTCCGGTCAGCTGACCTGGGACTTTAAATCCAGCTGCAGAATTCTTCACAGCAACACCTGGTCAGTGTTTGACGGAATATGTGGAACAGGAGCGGGAATGTGGGAGGTCACCTTAAACCGCTGCCTCCACTAATGCACTGTGCATGGAAAGTGCAGGCGGACCCAGCCAGCCAGCTCTCAGCTATTTCCTTCCCAGGAGGACTTACACTTTATGTTTTTAGAGTTTATTGCCAACATTTTGTGTTTATTAGGCCATTTGATTAAAACATTCACAATCTGTGTACGATTTTTGCCTTAAAATGAAGGATTGAAAAAGAAGGAGGAAAAAAAGTATTTATGCAATTGTATATCATCAACAATTCCGTGAGCTCATCTTTTGTTTCAGCATGTTTCAACCTGTGATTTCTTCTCAACCTCTGTGGTCCATCTCCTTGAACTTCCTCTCTCTGCTCTGTTGTTGTTGGATTCCTTCTCATCTTAAATGCCACCTCCTCGTGGACAGATTCCTTGATGGCCTACCTAGACTCGGCTAAAAATGACAAGAACAATGAAGGTCTTTTATTAAGGCTTTCTTCATAGTGGCGCTGTAATTATTTCTGCATTTGTGGATTGTTTTGTATCTTATCTCTACTTCCCATTAGAATCTGAGGCTCAGGAAGAGGCACCTTCGTAGGCCCAGCGCCTGGATTGTGCTTGGTACACATAGCCATCCAAAAGCATGTGCATAATTGACATGTAAATAGAACGTGTGGTTCTGGGCCTGGTAAGAAAGGTAACTTTCACACTTGTTTTGGAAGTTGCTAGAGTAGAGAGCCTGTTCATCATGAGGTCTACTGCTAAAGCGTTTACTGTTTGAGAAGCACCTGGTTGACATTCACTCGGCTCCTGAAAGAGAAGAAGAGAGACTCTACAAATGGCAGCACCAGAGAGGAGCAGCTGCCCTTCGGAACAGGGCCACTGCTTAGGAGGTGGGTGATGAGTCTCCAGTCATGGACCAGCTGATGTGTGGGTCAGTTTCCTGCAGATTTTTAATGTCCAAGACAGATGCCTCAGTCCTCCAGCCCTCCTAGCCCTCCTTTAAATAGCTCTGACTTTTTCCTAAGCTTCACTTTCACCTCCAATTAGTCCCAGACCTACTTAGAAGCAGTTCCTAAAGAGGACCGAGTGAGTTTTCTCCCGTTGTTCTAACCGCACCTCCCTCCCCCTCGCCACATCCCCTCGGGCTGGCCTGCCACATGCCCTGCTGTCCACATTGTCAAACAACCTTTGGCAAGTTAGTCAGCCCCTCTGAGCCTGGTTTCCCTCCTCTGGAAGATGGGTACCACCTTGCAAGGTCATTGGAAGTCCGAAGGGCAGTGGATGCAAATGCCTGATGCACAGTGAGGTCCATGACTGTCGTAAGTAGACTGTGGCAGTGTGCACCTTGACAACAACTGGGTTTGGAAATTATAAAAAGGTTACAGTAGGTTATGGCATCATTGAGATATTCTACTTACTTGGTTTTTCTCATCCTGTACTAAATAAAGACTTCCTCATTTCAAACGTATAGCTGAAGTAGATGCAGCTCTCATGACTGTCCTGAACCCAGTATGCCTTTTTCTGATGATTCTGGAGGCATTTCAGAGCCTTGTGGTGCCTCTGGAGGTTCGTTATGAACCCCGTTAGCATTTTATTTCAGCTCTTTGGAAGTAAGGTTCCCGTCGAGTCCTGTACCCCTTTTCCCGTTCCTAGTACATGATATAAAGATAATCTGTTTCGATGAACACAGACTGGCTTGCCTCTGCCCAGACCCTTCCCCAGTCTCATCTCCTCAGGTTGGGGGCTTTGCTGGGAAGTAGCAGAGCCCTAGTGGCGGTGGGGGGGGGGGGGTTCCTTCTTCCAGGAGCTCACTTGCCATAAGATACCGAAAGTTGTTCAGAATCTGTCAGGCTATTGCCATATTCCCGATGAGACCAGTTAGGGAGCAGCAGGGCAGAGCAGAGCAGTTTGCATTTCTTGTTCTTGTGAAAGGCAAGAGGACGGAGTGGGGATGTCCAGGCAGGGTCGGACTCGAAGCTGGGGTCCTAGCTTCCCATTCTGCCTGCCTCTCAGTTCACGAGTGAGACGGATGTTATTAACATCGGTGGCATGGGAGGCTGCCTGTCTGTGCAATTCCTCAGTGTGACCCCAGGACGCAGGGTCAGGAGGCCGCTGGGCTCGGTCCCGGGGACACCGCATCTCCCTGAGTCCTCTCCTGCGAAACGCGCTGTTTGCACCTTTCAGAGGCTGTAATTACAGAGGGAATGTCCTGTAGACACGAAAAAAATTGAAACACCACGCCACGCCTTCCATTTTTATGTTCACCCAAATTAATATGCAGGACCAGGATGCTGCTGGTTTCAAAGTTGTTGGCGTCAGTCATCGCATTTCTAGGCGCAGTATGTGAAAGTGATTATAGGTAATAAATATCTTTTTTTTAAAACTTATTGCAGAGGCAGTTTTCCCACTGTTAATGAGGGTAATTTGACTTGGTTGAAGGATTGCAGTTCCTAAGAATTAATGCAGTAATCCAATTCGAAGATTTGAAGAGATCTGAGATTTTTCACAGGTCGCGTGCGAGGGAATGGGCCCCTATCACATAGCAGCTAATGGACTCGAACGCCGCCTGCCATTTACTGCTCCCGCGGCAGAGAGCTTTGCCCTTGGTGATGAGCCTATGTCCCAAGCGCTGCAGCTTGTTTAGAAGTGCAGTGTATTTGTGACACTTTTGAGAGCTGGTATAGTATTTCCCACAGCCCCTGCTCACTATGAAAACTGGGGTTATCTTTCTTAATTACACGTTTGAATCCTAATCTGCTCAAGTCTGAGGAGCATCAGGCTCGGAGGAGCTGCGTCTCGCCTTTCTTGCTCAGAGGAGGGCCTTTGTTTTTTGAACGAATCCATGTACCATTATATTCACACATATGGGTTAATTCATGTGCATACAAAGGTTACATGCCTGGTAGTCACACCTTTCCATGTTTGAGAACGGTTATTATTAGCAGCTCGCAATAGTTTGTAAAGCCTTATGGGTAAGACTTCGGAAATGCTTGTTCTCCGTCGCTTTGTGCTCCTAAATATTCCCATTCCCATTGTGAAGCAATTAGCAGCACTGAGTCCTCCTCCGTGTGCTCCAGACAGCGCCCCTCTGTGCACCAGGCACCTCGCTCCGTCACTAGAAAAAGGACTAGAGTCATTAATTGTGGTCCCGCGCGGTGTCTGCTGAACGCTGCGTGTCAGCCCGGGCAGTGGGAGAGGAGCAAAACCCAGCGGGGCCTTGGAGGGTGTCCGTGTGCAGGGCCGCCTGAGGCCCACCTGGCTGCGCCGTGGTGTTGAAGCCCAACAGATTTCTGTCCTCCCAGGAGGAGGGAGGCGAGAAGGTGCAACTTGTGAGACATCTAGAACTTTGCTTTTGTTGAAATCCTGCGATCTTAGAAACAGAAACAAACAAGCAACACCGGTCAGGACTCTGGTTTGGATTTGTTGAGAAGTGAGCAGACCTCATCCAGATGCATCAGCTGTTAAAAGTGAGTGACTTGCTGGCAGGCGTGATAGAGACAGACACCCCCTTGCTTCCTGGGCCGGTGTTCACCCCGGGCCCGGAACACCAGGGGGCTGCCAGGCCTGGAAGCTGAAACCCCCACACCGCGTCGGCAATGCCTTAGGCCCGCGTGGTCACCTGCAGAGAGCCCCAGTTTCCCCAACAAGAACAGGGCTTCTCCAGCCCCCAGGAAACTCGCTGCAGCTGAAGGTCCCCAGAAATAGTAATAGTACAAACAGTGGATTCCAGAAGCAGGAAAGTGAGCACACAGGAGAGATCTCAGACCGCAGGGTGCTGTGTCCTGGGGCTCGGCCGCCCCGGAGGGAGGCTGGCGGGAAGGACAGGAAGAAGAAAGCGAAGTGGGAGTGCAAGGCTGAGGTGGAAAGCAGAGCGCCCGTCTCTCTGAGAAGGTCCTGGCCCTCAGGTGGCTGACCTTGGAGAGGAGAGGAACGGCCCCTGGGCAGTCAGGGCCCTCCCCTCCCGGCCCCGCCCACCAGCCCTTCCTGGTGCTGGCTTCCTCTGCCCCTCCCTGCCAGGGTAGTTCTTCATCCTGTTGATGCGAAAGGAGAACCTTATTAACAAAGGAGGCTTCCTCTAGGCAGCAGAGGCCTGGCCAGGAGAGGCTGGCCCTCTTTTCCCTGTGCCTGTGGCAGGCGGACCTGGAGACGAAGTATTCCCTGAAATGGGCTGCTATTTAAGGAGATATGTCTAGCTAGCAATATGTATTTTTTTCTCCACCAGTTATCTTTTTGTTGTTTTTTTTAATGCTGTATTTCTTGGAGAAAGAAAAATAGATTTTAAAATGTAAAAACCTGTTCTTCAATTGAGTATGCAAAAGTCTCATGGCTATATTTATTCCAAACCTGCTCTCCTAATGTTCACTCAAGGAGAAAACAGCAAAAAACAGTTGTTGATGGACTTAGCACAGCACTGGATTAAATAAGCATTAGTCCACTGAAGCTGATTACAGAATATGAAAACGCAATATCTTAATGGTACATATTTTTATGTGGCAGCTCAGTTGCCTTTCATTTTGCAGCTAATATGTCTGTTCTTATGAGTCATTTACTTCTTTAATTACCTTTGCAGGCAAGGCACCGTGGTATATTAATGTGCCTGATTTTACTGCCAGTTTATCATACAGTGCCCAGAAGTTGAAAGGCATAATTGACTTGGAAGAACAGCTCATGAAGGAAACAATATTTAGTTGACAGTTTTCCTTGTACTCGCTGTTGACATTTATGAGTTTACACTATGCTAAAGGAGTAATAAACACAATTTTCTTTCAATAACAGGAAAGGGTAGCTTCTAAAATACATTTGTGGAAACACATTTGTTCATTTCTTGAATAATATGAAAATAACACATTTCTAGTGATAAGACTTCTCTGATTGCCAATTGAATTAAACCCTGGAAGGTGCATTTATATCCTGTCTCAGAGCATTAGGCGATATTAGGGTTCATGTGATTGAATCAATTTAATGAATATTTAAATTATATACAGATTTGGGTAAATCATTTAAACCCAGGTGTTAGAGTGAGACTATGCGGTCTTGTCTTCCCAATTTCCAGAGGGAGGAGCGGCAGGGAGGGAGGGAACTGGGGAAGATGTTCTTTCTCCAAAGGGAAGGGGAGGAGGAGGCGGCAGCACATTTCGGGAAAATGAAAAGGAAGGCACACACAGTGCTGCAGTCCTTAACAAGTCTGGGCTTTGAACAGTTAAAATCGAGCCTTGGGTGGGTCACTGCTGCTCTGGCGCCTGGACCGGAGCCTGGAGCTGCCAGGGGCAGCTGCTGTGACCATCGCCCCCACAGGCCCTGGCCTGGCCTGGCTGTGGGCAGGCCTTGGTGGGCACCCTGGGTTGGAGGGAGTTAAACTTTTCACAGCTTTCTGGGTTGTTTGTAGCTCAGTCCTGTGCAGCATAATGAAAGTTTTCTACCATCTGTTGTTAAGCTGGCGGTGAGCAAGGCCAGTATATCCAAACAAAGCCCTGGCCTGCTGTAAACTGAACCTGTCAGTTTAGCATAGCTCTGCTGACCCCCCGCCCTGGCACCAGGCACCGCGCAGCTTCAGAGGGGGGTGAGGCGGGGTGCGGGGGGCGGGGGCTGTTTACTTTTTCTCTCAGTGTTTCTCTCACTGGATTGGACTAGTTTATACTTAATCTTTAAATGGATATAAATGGATACGTGCCCCCTCCCTTTTTGAGGGGCATTACTTCTTAATAAGGTATTGTAACTTTTAGAACAAGGTATGAGTGTCTGCAAGCCATGAGGTGGCTGGGACTCAGAGGGCGTCCTATGCAGTTATTTTTGTTTTATTGCTTCGTCTCTCAGTGTTTGGAGACAAATGGTTCAGGCGATGGAAGCGCCTATATTTACTACTCTGGCTTATGTAACTGAAAGTGTTTGATAACTTTACAAGAACATTCTGCCCCTTCGTCTCCTCGTGCGTTTCACTGTGAAGTTGGGGCTCCGCGGAGGAGGGTCCCTCGGCGCCCCCTCATTTTCAAGGCTTACCTGCTGCCTTCAGTTGCCCAGCTTAACCTCAGCATCATGTGGTTACTTTGTGGTATTTTTTCCTTTTGTAGTAAATGTTTAATTCTTAATTCACAGAGCTTCTTTGGCTTGTTTGAAATGCTCCTTTACGTTCAGATCACACATGTCTGTGTGGCTCATCACCGAAGCCTGCCCTAGCCTCTGGGTTTCATTGTTTCCTGGGCCTTGTGCTGGGGCAGTTTTTATCTCCGTCTTGCTACAGCGTATTTCCTGTCCAGCGTTGGTAACATTTGTGCTCTGCGAAGAGAGGGCTCTGGGGAGCCATGTCAATTCTCTGTATCCATCTCAATTCATTAGAACATCCAGGGAGAGCGGCCACTGCCCTGGAGTCACTGTGTCAGCCACTCCCTGGCCGCCTGGCCCTCCAGATGGGAAACAGACCACACTCCTACCCACAACAAAGACAAAGGGGCTCGAGAGGATGTACATGTGTCTAAAGTACCAACATGAGAGGGTTTGGGCTCAACTCTGACTGCAATCAAGGAATGCACAGGGTCAGGGGTTCCATAGGCAGAGGGGCTGGGTAGAAGCAAAGGAATAAACAAGCACACCCAGCCTTCTCCTTTAAGGGACCAGGGACTCAATTTAAATGTAAATGAATGGAAACACCATAGAGTCATAATCTGTTTGTAAAGTGGCTGACATATAAAGTACTTTTTTGTTTTAAGGTAAAAAAAAAAATTGTATTTGGGGTAGAGTTTCAGGTGTAAATGTCAGGTGAAAAGAACCGTGTACTCAATCTGAGAGTCAAGCAAGGAGCCCTTGGCGTTCAGGACACGGCCTTTGGAAAGGACACTGTGTTCTGTTGTGTGTCCTTCTTCCTTTTTAAAGGAGGCCTGCAGGAGGGTCACCCATTAGCTGGGCTTTTGCTGTCTTAAACTCGGCCCTCTGTCTATGAAAATCAAACCACTGTGTAAACATTCCAGCGCTGCTCTTGGTCTGCATGGCCATGGGATCGGGTTTCACCTGCCTGCACATCTTCAAGCAATTAGAGCAATTAGCGTGAAGCCATTGCACATGCAAGGATTCAAGGTCTGTGGTGACATTCAAGTCCAGGAGAGTCTGACGGGAGACAGGGAGGGGCCTAGAGAATGGCTGCTCTTCCATGGCCCTGAGCAGACGTTTCTCTTTTAAAAATGGTAACTCTTTCATGATACTATTAGGAGGTTTTTAAATGACATATCAGATGTTGTTTATATCAAAAACCCAGCAGTCGTTGAATTATATTAATGAAGGTCTTTATACACGGGGCATTTTATAAAAGAATTTTAATGGCCATGAAGAAGGAAGTGGCTGCTGCTCGCTTTACTGTGGCAGTGAGAGCATTCTTCATAGGAGAATGTATTTTATAACATATAAGGGAATTTGCATTTCACTTTTACATGGTAAACCTCCCTGCTTTGGGTAATTGTAACAATGATAGCAACATGGAATATTTAGTTGGAAGGTATTTGGTGTAAGCATGATAATCAACCTTTTTTTTAAAGAATGGAGAATAATAGTAGCTGCTTTTACACATTAAACCAGCGGTCGCCAACCGGTGGTCCGCAGACCACTGGTGGTTGGTGAGGTCCGAAAGGTTGGCGACTGCTGCATTAAAACTACAGGTTGCTTTTACACATTAAACTACTTCACGTTGGGATAGAGATAAGTCATCAACGTTGGCACATCAGATGGCTGTGCAGGCAGGATACAAGGTAACTGGCTGAAAGCCGTCCTAGAATCCAATAGGGCTTCTGTTTTGCTTGTTTTGTAACTACATTTGTAACTAAGTTACCCAGGGGTCTTGTTTGCATGAGCAAAAATCCTAAACTGATTGATTACAGCTTTTAAGTGGTTAGTACATCTTTAAATCCACATTTTCCTGTTGGCTTATTATGCGGATGGGAGGAGGGCTAACTTTCTAAATCCAAGGCGCTTTAGCCGCTCTGGCTGGGCCGAGGGGGCTGCTGGCAGTGGCCGTCCCCGGGCTGGATCGTGGTGTGGGATTCTCGTGCCCTTTAACCTGATGCTGCCAGTTCACATTCAGTGTTTGTTAAGAAACGGCTCTAAGTAAAAAAAAAAAAAAAGTTGGGGAAATTACCTTTTCATGATATGCACTCACTTTCATTAGAAAGAGGCTTCTTTTTAAAAAAAAATAATTGTGAGCCTCTAAGAAAGTTTGTGGGGTAATTTATGGAATTGCCTAGTTAGCTTCGCAGCGGCTGAGTGGTGCTCAGTTCTCCATCCGTAGGACTGGACGCATCTGTTTGTGTGACGGAGGCATTGGTTCATTTGGTAACTGGCCATTTTAGGGAACTGGCCTTGGAGCTCTGCAGCCCCATCTCCAACTCCTTGGCGCTCTGCTGTTGAGAGAAGGTTTTCCAGATCATCCCCCACATGGTGCCCACCTCTGCCTTTTAAAACTGCATTACAGATGCAGGGATGCCAACAAAATGCAGCCTCCTGGATGCGGAGTCAGGGAAGGATGGGCCTTTTCCCTGCCCCTTGGAGATGGACTGCTAGGAAGTGGTGGGCAGCATTTATGAGTGGGAGGGGCCGCTGAGTTAGGCAGGCACATCTGAACCACTGCTCACCCTCCGGGAGTGGAGGCAGGCGGGGCAGCCTGAGGGCCCGGAAGGGCCAGGAGCCTGTGCACCAGGCCTTCCCATCTTTCTCCCCAGCCCAGGCCTCTGTCTCTGTGATCTGCCTTTTGAACTGTTTTTGTGGCTGATCAGTTCCACCTAATATGTCTCTTGATTTCTGCTATTGTAATACTCAGGCGACATGCTATTCTCTTCATTTTTATAAGCGTTAGATGCTGCTGCCTGTCATATTCTGGCAGTTTATCTGCAGCGTCTGGATTTGCTTTCAGACTTGAATGTCTATCAAGCTGCCATTGCTTTGAATGTGAGATCAAAAGAAGATGAATTCCAGTAAAAAATTTCCTCCGATGAAGAAAAGACCGGGCCCTATGTCAGCCTCCCGCTGACAGTCATTCCGGCCCAGTGCTAGCACCGGGGCCACAGGCAGCCCAGCCTGCACCGGCGAGCACACCAAAGCTTCCTGCCGGGGAGCTGCCACAGAGCCATGCCTCTGGGGGGTGAGGGGGCGGGGGTCCTCCCTCCTCCCCCTCCTTCCCCCTCTTCTTCATGTGGAACATGGCTGCGCCACCTGCATCCTCTTTCTGAGCTGGCTTGCGCAGCCTTCAGCAGCGTTCTTTTCTTTACAGCATCTGCCCAGTTCCTCGGGTGAGGGAACCAGGGCTTGGACCATGAGCTTGGGCGGGTTCATGGGGTGTGAGGAGGCCAGTGAGGAGGCGCGGAGGCACAGGAGTGGGGGATGGCGATGGAGAGAAGCACAGAAGCCAGCCCAGGGCCCTGACTGCCCGGGTGTGGGGCCTGCGCCGCCCGATCAATACGCGGGGCAGCCCTAGACTAGAGTGTGCGGACCCGGAGCCTCCTCCTCCTCCCAGCACCGCCTGTAGTGTCCGCACAGCAGGTCTCAGAGCTTCCCCAGAGCCCAGGGTGTGGTCAGCCTGACAGCCATGGCCACGGTGCCCGGGGCAGCCTGCGGGGCGCTGTGGGTGCGGCCTTCCGGTGCCTGAGTGCCCAGGCCCCAGGGCACCTGCAGGCCCCGCCGCCTCCAGCCCGGCCCGAGGAGGGGCTGGGGAGCGCTGGTCTCTGCCTGCGCCGGGAGCCTGAGCCTGAGCCTGAGCCTGAGCCCGAGCCCAGCCTGCTGCCGCCTCGGCGGTGCTTCCTGTTTACTCACATCTTCTCCCCTCGCACCGCAGCCGCTCCCCAGCCCGCCCCCCGCCCCCAGGAGCCGCCCGCCCGTCTCCGGCGAGGAGCCAGCCCCAGGCGGACCTCTCCCGGCACCGGCTTCCCTGTAAGTGTCCCGAGCGGAGCGCGAAGCGCCCGGTCGCTGCTGGAACTTGGGAACCGGCTCCGCCCTGAGCCCTCGGCGGAGGGACCGCCGCCTCCCCACTCCCTCCGGCGGCAGCTTTCTGCTCAGCGACCCGAGGACCGTCTCCTCCAACTCCCTCCTCGCTCTGGCTCCCACGTGTCTCGGGGTCCCGGCCCAGGGAGCGGCGAGCAGGGAGCGCCTGCATCTGGCGGCCCCGCGGGTGCCCTCCGCCGGTGCTCCCTCCTGCCGCCGCCCCCGTAGCAATCGCTCGGGTCCCATTGGACCGGGTTCGGGCCAGTGAGAGGCAGACCGCGGACCCGCAGGGCCAGGAGCGCCGGCCTGGGGGAGTGGGCTGGGGGAGGCCCTCCCTCTCCCTCCCGGGTGGAGGCCGGGGCTGATGCCGGCGGCGGGAGCTGGGCCTGGGCGCTCTTCCCGCCCGGAGGCACGTGACCGGCCTGTCCTGCTGTGAACGTGAGCTTTTCGCACATGGTCAGGCGTTTTCAGAGGGTCCACCTTCTCCTGTGTGATGTCACCGGCCGCCCTCTCTGCCCCCCAGCCTGACCCAGCCGCAGTGGACGTGGCAGGCAGGTGCCCCTCTCTCCCGACCGTGTCCTGGCCAGGGCACAGGCCGGAAGTGGACAGGGAGCTGCTTGGTCTTTGGGGAACTGTGCTGGCTCTAACCTTGTTTGTTAGTCGCCGACTAAATACCCTCACACTTCAGTGCCTAGAGCAGCGTCTGCTGGTGTGGAGGAAGGACTGTGCTCAGTTACCCAGTCGCTAATGGAAGGAACATTTAAGTAAATAAAATAGTGTGTGTGTGTGTGTGTGTGTGTGTGTGTCTGTTGCTATGCTGGGTTTTTCAATGCTCAGAAGTTGTACCACGTTGCCATAGTGTGTGTGTGTGAGTGCGGTCAGGACGATTTGTTTACCAGGAGAAGCGATCCCAGGGAAATGGAGTGACGGGCGGTCCTCCCTGGGCTGTTGGGAGGTGTGGGTGGGCCGAGAGCGGGTGTGGGAACAGGCTTTTCCTGGCATCTCTTCTGTTTGATGACCATCCGCGTTCCCAGCGCCGGGCTTTGTTTTTCCTGGATGGCATGTTTGATTATTTATCAGAAGGGGAAGGGAGTAGCTGAAGCAAACAAACATGTGACCAAGTTCTGTTTTGTTTTCCACTCAGAAAGCCATGTCCTTTAACAGACGGACACGGCTATAATACATGCATTGTTTGGTGATAAAAGGAAATTATATGTGTCATTTTGTTTTGAAGGCAAGTGAGTTAACCCGTAAGACCCCAAAGCCTTTTTTAGCCTGGTGTGAATTCGCCAGGTTCTTGACTGAGAATTGGCCTGTTGGGATGTGTGGTGTCCGAGTGGTCCGGCTTTCTAGATGCTTCGCTGAGTTACGTCCGCCTCAGTAGCTCCGCTTCTTTCTGTGGTGTATGCGTGCGAGCTTGTGTACACACGTGTGCATGTGCGTGCGTGCGTGTGCCTGTGTGTGTGTACGTGTGTGCACGTACCTGTGTGTACCCTTGTGTGTGCCTGTGTGTATGTGTGTGTGTATACATACCTGCGTGTGCCTGTGTGTGTGCCTGTGTGTGTGTGTGTGTGTGTGTGTGTTAAACAGCGATGTTATTGGACAAACCAGCTTTGTTGAAGACTATATCCTGGCTTTAGATCTAAACATGATTGGCTCAGTTAAAGGGAAATCTACCAGCGCGGCTCCTTCACGCTCACAGTGCAGTTTGTTAGCTGCTGACTGTTGCTGCTCTCTTTACAGGTGCCAGGCCGGCTGCATGTCCAGGCCCCTATGCGCCTCTGCCCCCTAGAAAGCTGTCCTGCCATGATCTTGGACTGTTATCTCAGATGAAGTCCTTGAGAGGCCTGGAGAAAGGTTCAAAGCTACATTAAAAGGAGATTTTTAAAAAGCAAACTAAAATTTCACTGGTTTTGTTTCAATCCTCAGGTGTAGGATTTCTGAGACTGCGTGTAGCTATTCCTTATCCATAGGCAGGCACTGACAGGTGTGCACACACGGGCACATTCTTAATAACTGGAACATGGTTTCCTACACAGACTTCCTCAGGTGCACAGCCTGCAAAATGGAGGCGCCTGATCCAAGCACAGTGCCTGGCCCTGTCGCCTGCAGCCTTATAAATCGCAGTGAAGGTCTGTCTGTTGCCTCTATGTTTTGGCCTGTGAACTGGGAATCAGCACCCAGAGGGACCCCTCTTCACTGGCTGAACACGGGAACAGTGCAGCAGACGGGACACAGCTTCCGGGCAGCCCTGCATGTGTGCGTGTGTGCGTGCGTGTGTGTGCGTGTGTGCGGCAGGCATGGCTTTGCACCCAGAGGACAACCATGGAAGCAGAGCCTTGCGGTCTCCTCTGTTGTCACCTGGGGTGACTTTCCAAAAGACAGTTCCATTGCATCATTCTTTGACCTCTGGGGAGCCTGTCTGTGGGCACCCGAGTGCCTGCCTAATGCACCCTCACCAGCGCTCAGACACCCTTGGGATCTAGGTGGGCTGCAAAGAGCATCCTGCTTTGGAGGTGGGGAAATGTTCTTCTAGCATGAGCTTATCACGTTCATAGCCAGCACTCATTCATAAAACACTTTTTAATGGGCACCTCTCCGGGGTGTCTGCTTCCTGTCCAGCCAGACCAGGCCTGGACGGGCTGTGGGACCCACTGCCCTGGGAAGCCTTGTCCTGCGCCCCTCGGCGCCCCTCCCCCCCATCACCTGGGAACGCACCGCCCTGGGGACGCCGCCTGAAGCCACAGCGGGCGCTCCTGCAGCTGGAGGGATCAGTGAGGAGGAACCAGGCTTCGTTTCAATCTCTTTAGGGTCAAATTAGGATTTTTTTTTAAAGATACAGCACGGTCTGGAAATTCTGAATTTTGTTTTGCTTCACTGTAACTCAATATGATGTTGGCAATTTAACTTCCACAAAAATCAAGTTAGTTTGTTCCTTGTAAAGAAACAGACTCTGCGTGCTGCCTGCGCAGTCAGTGGGAAGGGGTTTTGGGATCGCCTGCATGCGCTGGGGTCAGAGGAAGTGAGCCCCCTGTTCCCAGCTGGCACTGCCCCGGGCCATCCCTGGGTGCTGAGCCCGTGCAGTCAGGCCCGCGCTGCGCCCTGTTGTGTTGAGAGCTGCTCCCGCAGACTCCGGAGGAAGGCCGTCACATGCAGGGTGTTGGACACACAATACTGTTTGTTTGTTGGAACCTGAAGATAGAAAGCAGATTGGGAAAATCTCTATTCAACATGTGTGTTTAATTTTAAAAAGTACTTTTCAAAAATCCATAAATAATGATTCCCTTTTGTTTAAGAAAAGTAAATGTAGGCGATGATATTATACTTTATTTTTTTCTAATTAATTTTTTTCTTCTAGCATGAGCTTATGACGTTCATAGCCAGCACTCCTTCATAAAGCACTTTTTAAAATCACTTGAAGTCCTGGCCCCAGCTGATTTGGCTTAGTGACTAGAACGTTGGCCTGCAGATGAAGGGTCCAGGGTTTGATTCTGGTTAACGGCACGCGCCTGGCTTGCGGGCTCGATCCCCAGTAGCCGGTGTGCAGGAGGCAGCCAATCGATGATTCCCTCTCATCATTGATGTTTCTATCTCTCTCCCTCTCCCTTCCTCTCTGAAATCAATAAAAATATATTTAAAAAATAAATAAATAAAATCACTTGAGAAGTCCTAGTGTATGTCAGGCCCTGTGCACTACACATCTATAATAATAACTGCGTAATATGCTAATTAGATCGGATGTCCTTCTGGACAAAGCCGGGGCTGCCGGGGAAGCCGGGTCCGGTGCCAGAGGGAGCCCGGTGCGGCAGCCTGGGAAGGAAGGCCTACCCTTGCACGGATGTCATGCATCGGGCCTCTAGTGTGAGTTAAAATGAAGGAACTTCTATGTTCTCCCATTCTTACTAAGTACTTGTGTGGGGCCACTCGGCAGCAGTGCTGGCGCGGGGGCTCGAGCCCAGACAGAACGACTGGCGGGCGCGTCTGCTTCTGTGGAGATACGTGACTGCTTTGGAAAGCAAACTTCTGTTTCTTTGGAGTTGCTATGATTCTCCCAAGGTCAGTCAGTTTGCCAAATTCCCAAAGTATCCTTATTTCCTCATGCCCGGAGCCCGGGTCCACCTTGTGCTCCGCTGTGGTGACAGGGAGTCCCCACGGCCCTTGCCCTCTGGGGCACAACTCTGAACGCAGCTGCCCGGCTGATGAGGGACGGTCTGTTTTTAATCCCCTTTTTAAGAAAATGTTTCTAATTTTTGGTCAGAGCAGTTGAATCTGTTCGTCTTCTGCAGTGTTCAGTGTCTGTAGTAAATATGTATATTTACATAAAGGATAAAATCTTCAAAAAGTTCACTAACCGTACATATTCTTCTAAATATTAATTAGATATATTCTGCTAAAGGTTTCTCCGTTTTTCTTTTAAATCTGTCTCGTCAGGCAGGTAGTTGTAGTGCCGTGTGCCTGGGAGAGGACAGACCCGGGCGGTGGGCCCGGGGCGGCTGGGCTGAGCCGTGTGGAAGGACATGGAGGGTCTGTCCGACCCGGCTGGGGGCGTGTGTGTGAATTGCTGCTGCGGGAGGCGGTGTGGGGGCCACAGCGGGCCAGGCGGGCAGCGTGGTGGCTCTGCACCGGCGGGGTCCTCGCAGCGGCACCGTCTCGCCCTCGCCCACCGTTGGGCCAGAGCAGCTGTCTTGTTCTAAGACGGTGACTCCGACCTGTGCGCTGCGGGTGTTTAAAACGGGCCACTGACCTCTTTCCCTTTGGCGGTCAAATAAAAAAATGACAACAGTAGCTGTCGGTGTGAATGAATCAAAATTTTACCTATTTTTTTTGTCAGATGGTCGAGATAATATTTTTGGGGTGTGCCACAGAATTTTAGTCTCCGTGCCGTGAGATGGAAAAGGCTAAAAGTCGCTGTCTAAGAGCCGGGGTCAGGCCGGATTCTCCCTGCTCGGCTTGAGGAAGGGATGAGGGTCAGAGGGTGATGGTGACGGCATTAGTATCCCACGGAGACGGGCGAGCTCCCATGGGTGCAGGGCGAAGCACGGGAGTGGGGGCGCAGACAGCTGGGCTGCACGCCTCCCTGTGTGCCTGAGGGGTCCCACCGTGGCCTCAGGGACCAGGCTGCTGCTGGCTCCCTTGGGCCCGGAGTCATTAAGCAACTCTGCGGCTTTAGGGAGTTGGATTATGAACAGGGTTTTCAGGGAAAGGTAGAATTTTTTTTAAATTATTTTTTTCTTTTCATTTTTTAAGAAGATACCTTTGACATACAGAAATTGTATATATTGAAGGTTTACAACTCCATGTTTTTATCTTTGTATACATTGTGGAAAAGATCGCTACAATCAAGCTAAAGAAGTTATCCATCACCTCTAATAGTTACTCTTTTGTGTGTGTAGTGAGATGTAATTGGAGGTGTATCTTGTTTGAAAATCTCAAGCATATGATAGTAAGTATCCTCACCAGCTACACATTAGATCTCCGAATGTGCTCATTTCACACAGTCTCCCCACGTTCCCCCCAGGCCCTGGCAGCCCCGGCTGCGCTCTGCTCCCCTGAGTTCCTTTCTCTAGGCCCCTGTATCTCAGTGAGCTCCTGCCGCGTTCGTCTCAGAAAGGTGGGCTGGAAGGTGGGAGCTACTTGGATGCCTGTGGACATGGCAGAGGACATGGGGGGCAGCTCTGCAGACGAGGCCCCGGCTCAGGGCTCTGGGCTGAGGAGTCAGGTGGGAAGGAGCACGCCTTTGTGCGGGGCAAGAGGCAGTAAAGCTCGGTGTGCGGGTGCTACCTACCCTGGACGGCCGTTCTCTTCATCCTGAGGGCCAGCCCACACTCACTCAGGCACTCAGCCCCTAGGACTGCGGGTCTGTCTGTCGGGATTGCCCGTGGCCGGACCTGGGGTGGCGGGTGAGCTGGGTAGAATGTGAGCGTCGAGTTCCCGGGAGATGATGTTTGTTTCCCTCAGTTTCCCCGTGCTGACCACTCGCTGGACTTGCAACCGGGGGGAGTCACGGAACCTCACAAGCTTTAGGTTTTTCCATTTTAAGTCAGTATCATAAATAAACCCTGCCCTGCTTCCCTCAGAAACGCTGGGAGCAGGAAGTAAAATAATAAGTGTGAAACGACTAGATGGCATAGTTCCTGGCACATAAACAACTCAGTACGATGCCTGTTTCAGTGTCGCCCACACAGGGTGCGCTAGCTGCACTTGCCCGTGTTCCTGGACTCCTCGTCCCCGCGCTGGTGTACGGTGGGGCTGGGCTGCTGCAGTCACTCGTAGAGAGGTATGCATTATTGGAGAGCGGGGATGTGCTTTTGCTTTTTCTGTCCTGGCTGACTGGCCACAAGGGAATAGGCACACGTTTCCGATGGTGGGTCTTGCATGGGCCCTTCCCTTCTTCCTGTTTTCATTTCTAGCTTCTCTCTTTTATCTCTCTCTGCTGAAATGTTTCCTCTGAACTGGTTTTCATTCTTGCTTCTTTGCCCAAAATTCAGGTGAGAGAAGGACAGGATTTTGTCAAGCAGAGCATTCGCGGGTGCTCAGCCCGAGGCATCCCCAGGGCGTGACGCACAGCACGAGGGGAGGGCCAGCACCACACGTGTCTGAGCAGAAGCCGCGGGCAGTGCTGCGGGTGAGAGCCCAGGGAAGCCCCGTGAGCATGAGTCTCGCCACATTCTCTGTAGGCTTCAGAACCAGCGGTCTCTTCCCACGGCACAAAGGGGTGTGAATCTGGGCTCATCTCAGTGAGAGTCGCTGGGCTGCGCCCGTGTAACGGCAGCTGCAGAAAGCCAAGGGCTAGGTAGGTGCCTTACTAGTTCCCTTGATTCCGTTATCCACGCGTTTTCTGCTTTGGGAACTTGGGCCAACTTACTTATTTCTGGACACAATCTGGTCTTTCCTTAGCAGGGGAAACGGGTTTGATGCACTCAAACTTCACACTTGAGACATTTCCTAATAAACTCGACTTCTGCTTTACTTCACGGCAGCGCTCCTGTTGCCTGCAGCACGGCAGGCCAGGCGTGTCCTGTGGGCGCGCAGGAGCCTGACAGGCTGGGGCTTGGGCCGCGCTGGGCGGAATCCCTTCGAGAGGCTCAGGTGCCGGAGACCTGGCGGTGGCGATGCAGGGCCTGGCGGCTCCGCAGCCTCCGCGAGGAGTGTGTTCCCAGGCGGGGCAGGAGTGTGCTGCGGGCGTTCCCTTAGGAAGGACTTCAAACAGACGCCCTGACTGCTCAGCGCGCATGCTTATGCAGCTGATTTTGAAAGAGAATCAGATATCCTTTTCCTTTTTGTCTCATGACAATTCCTAACCTTTACCTTCTTTGGTAGGAAGTGTTTCCTAAGCAGATACTTCATTTCGCAAGGTTATTCATAATTGCAAATGAATATAGGGCTGACTAGCCCCCTCTGCCTCCAGGGTTGCTTTAGGGCTGGGACTTGTAGGGAGCGCCTCCTCTTGTCCAGTGCCCTGCAGTCCGTGTGCGGGTGGCGTGCGGTCCCCGGCTGAGGGCCCCGGCGCTGGTGCTGGCGCCTGGCACAGAGCACGCACACTCCGCTGTCCTTCAGTCCAGACATCCTAGAAAGAGAAACATACACCCTTTGTCATTTTTTCTCCCAAGCAAATACACCCTAGTCAATTGCTGACGTTACAAAAAGCACACACACAACTCCAGTCTTCTGTGCTCACGTCTTTGCAGTATTTGTTAAGTTTTAAAGTAAAACAAAGTGAAGCTTATAACTTTAAATGTCACAGCAGTGATAACCACCCCACGTGTAGCATAGCGTCCTGTCAGCAGGATGTGGACAAGCTGACGTGGAGGTGGGGGTGGGGGTGGGGAGTGTGCGGTGGCCCAGGGGCTGGAAGGGTGCCCTGTCAAGGCCTCGTCTCATCACGCGCACCTGGGCTGGCGCTGCCCAGGGCCCTGTCTCCTTAGTCTGGGCAGTGACAGGAGGGCACTTTGACATTTCCATTTCCTGTTCCTTTTGATTTTAACTCCAACACCATGTTGGAGGCTGTCAGGGCGGGGCTGTCTCTGCTCCAGTTTTCACCAGGTCAACCTGGTGCCATCGCAGAACCTTGTCTGCAAAGACTGGAGCGTGTGAGAAATCACGCTGTTAGGAATGCCCGAAGCAGAGGGCACTTTCTCCGTCGTCAGAACTCTGAGGACCGATGCTGCTGCTGAGAGCCTTTCCCTCGAGGTCACTGATTAAATCCAGTCTAAGGCGCTGCTGTCTGCCCCACCTGCTGTTGGGGGTTGAGCCAAGTGAATCAACTACAATGAATGCTCGGACTCTCCCCTTTTTATGCAGTATCCCAGGATAACCAGGTGCTGTGTGTGGTGTGTGGTGTGTGGTGTGTGTGTGTGTGTGTGTGTGCGTGCAGTAGTAGTAGTTATATAAATAACACACTTGCATTCTGTTGGAGAGCTCACTGCCTTGGAACACTGTTGATTCTGTAAGAGCACATTTTGTCCTATCAGGCACTGAGTAATTCCTTCTATAGTGATCCACAAACCTTTCCATCCTGCATGACGTGAGAGCTTTGCGGAGCAGGAAGGCAGTGGATGCCCCGGTCTGGTACAGAGCGATGGGCAGGCTGTGGGAGGTATGAGGACTCGGTGAAGATGGCTGCTCTAGCAGGTTTGCGCCACGATAGCAAATTCGTTCAGAGGGAAAAGGCTCTGCAGAGGCAACCGAGGTGTATGGAGGCTGAGAACCAAACGCGAGGACACGACCTCTTCCCTCCTCCGGTCCTCACGCTGCTTTTCATTGCCAGCTTTTCCTCCCCGCCCCCATGCACAGTGACTGCTGTTGAGCCTGTGAAATGATCCGAGAAGCAGGTTTGATCTTGAGGGGTGGGGACAGTCTCGGGAAAGAAGTGAGAGGACAGGGCTGACTCTGAGCAGCCTCAGACGCTGGAAGCGGGACAAGTCCTAGGCAGACGGCAAAGAGCGGCTGGCCACTCGCAATGCCGCCTGTGCGCCCAGGTGTCGGGACCTCACACCCGACCCAGGAGGCTCACTCAACTGCTGCAGATTATCTGTGGGGAGACACACGTGTTCAAAGTTTGCAACTAGTTTGAAATCATTTCAGATAAAAGAACACATGGATGTTATTTTGTTTTCCCTTTTCACTTCCTTTTCAGAAAATCAAAATGAGTTTGAGCTTTAAGAACGGCTCATAAGTAATGTCCTTGCATCTTAGCTAAATTTTGAAATTCTTTTGGGCAACTGATTGCAAGCTTTGTTTGTATAAAATTGTGTCCAGTGTGTCTTTGGGGAATCTCAGAAGACTGGGAGCAACCTGAGATGAGGGTTGGCAAACACAGAAATTTGAATTCCGTGTAATTTTAATGTCATAAAATGTTTTTCCTGTTATTATTTTCCCAGCTAGTTAAGTAAGTAGAAACCGTTCTTATCTCATGAGCTGAACAGAAACAGGTTCTGAGTTGGATTTGCTCTGTGGACCCGTGACCTTGAGCTTGCAGTTGGTCATGTTTTTTGAAAGAGTCTGTGTCAGTGCTAATCTCAGCCCTCATCTCCAGGTGTGTCAGATAAGAAATTGTGTGAAAGTGTTCTGCCTTCTGCTGGCTGGCTTTAGGCCTGTGTGCATGCTGACTCAAACCATGTTTTATGTCAACTTGTTGATGTTTCTTACAATATGATAAACATGTTTTTGAACACCAGCTATCTTGAGAAATGTGCTAAAACCTAGGGATTCCAGCCCCTAAAATATAAGCACCTGCCATGAACTTGAGACGTGCATAGCTCGAAAGTTGTAAATATGCTTATTTAAAACATAATTGGTAAATAACAGATGGTACTTATTTAATAGGAATGTGAAGACACTGTTAAGAATAAAGTAATCTTGAACCAATAGAATGGAAGGTGTGTCAAAACTATGCAGGTTCTCAGTGAGCGTAGCAGCCTGGCCTGCCAATCAGCAGCAGGCTCCAGGCTCCAGGCTCAGCCTCCCTGTGGGCTGGGGCTGGGCTGGTGTTGTCCAGGAGGTGCTGACCATAGGTGGCTCCAAGCCTTGTGCAGCGAGGGGCAGAGATGAGAGCCAGGCGGGGCGGGAGCGGCCTGCCTCTGCCCGGCCTGGGAGCTTGCAGACCCACTCATTTGAGCTTATTGAAGGGAAATCAATGTGACCATGTGTGGCCCGCTGCGGGCCTGGCTTCCGCAGTCACCTGCACTCTGACAGCCTTGAGCGGTCTTTCCTGTAACCCAAGCCCAGCACTGTCACACAGCGTCGCGTCGTGCAGTGCCTGGCAGTTGTCACGTCTGCTCTGAAGGCAGTGTGGACTCAGCCCAGCCCGGGAGCTGCCCCGAGCGTGAAAGATGCCGGGATGGAATGGACGTGTCCGTTACGGACATCAGCAGCTGGTCTGGACCTGAGGTCAGGGTGGATCCTTGCTTCCTGAAGGAGAGCATTTGTCCTTTATTCACACCCTTCCTCTGTGTGTCTGCTCCTCTCGTTCCCTCACACACACACACACACACACACACACACACACACACACACACGTCCACATGCCTCCTTAGTCTAAATACAAAGGACCTGCCCTAGCTGGATTGGCTCAGTGGGTAGAGTGTCAGCCTGTGGACTGAAGGGTCGAGGATTCAATTCCAGTCAAGGGCACATGCTTCAGTTGCAGGTTCGATCCTTGGCCCTGGTCGGGTGAGTGCAGGAGGCAACCAGTCGAAGTCCCTCTCACATCAGTGTTTCTCTCTCTGTGTCTCTCCCCCTCCCTTCCACTCTCTCTAAAAATCAATAGAAAAAATATCCCTGTGAAGATTAACAATAAATAAGTAAATACATACATACAAAGGACCTAATTTCATCTCAAACAGGACCTCTTTTTAAAAATATATGTTTTTATTGATTTCAGGGAGGAAGAAAGAGGGAGAGAGGCATAGAAACATCAATGATGAAAGAGAATCATTGATCGTCTGCCTCCTGCTCGCCCCACACAGGGACCGAGACCACAACCCCGGCCTGTGCCCTGACCGGGAATCGAACTGGGACCCCCTGGTTCATAGGCCGATGCTCATCCACTGACCTGCGCTGGCCAGGCGTCTCTTTTTCCACATGCATCGGCTTCGGGTGCAGAACGGTGTAATTCAGCCTCTGTGTACACTGCTAGGCTACCCCCCTCAAAAGTCTAGTTACCATCCACCCGTGTGACTGACCCTCTTGGCAGGAACTGGCCTGTCTGAAGGGACCTTTCTGTTAGGAAAGTAAGACAAGCACATCCTCACTCCTTAGTTGTTTTGAAACAAATCTCTGACGTTCAGGCTGTGCGTCTGAGATGAAAGCCATCGATCTGGTTTGATGCATAGCAGGTGGCAGTGCTCAGGCAAAGGAACCCGCGGACACACCGGGCTGGTCTCTCTGCGGCTTCCAGTGGAGGCCCCATCGGTCCTGCCGGGTGTCCACTGACCAGCAGTGCACGACAGTAGCATTTTGGACTTCTTACCAGGGTACCAGGCATTTGTATAACAATGCTCGGATATACTAGTAGTCGTGTACACTAAGGATTTATTTCTCTTCTTTTTTTAATGACAATTTAACCCTTTGAGTGCCAACCAATATCCTAGGAACTATGCTAAAATTGCCAAGGCATTTTTGCTGATTTTACAGCAGTTTAGGAAAAAAATTATGAATCGCAAGTAAATGAAGTTACATATTCAATATCTTCCACAAAATCGTCATCTTCACAGCAAGAATTGACATATTTAGCAATGTCATCATCACTAATAAAAGCAGACTTAGAACTGGACACTGCAGGAGGAGTGCCATCGCGCTCCCTGCACTTTTGTCGAAAGACAGGAGGAGCGCGATCGCGCTCCCCGGCGCTCTAGGGGTTAACATTTAGATTACATTGATTAGTCCTTCATGGAAATCAGGAAAGCATCACCCTTTCGTGGTTGATTTTTACAGCACTTTTTAGGTTTGAATAAATTATGTTTTAAAATGCTTGCTGAGCACTGACAGTGTGGCTCAGTGGTTGAGTGTTGAACTATGAACCAGGAGGGCCAGGGTTCAGTTCCAGGTCAGGGCACATGCCCAGGTTGTAGGCCTGATCCCAAATGTGGGGCGTGGAGTGGGCAGCCGATGGATGGTTCTCTCTCATCACTGACGTCTCTCTCTCTCTCCCCCTGTCCCTTCCTCTCTCTGAAATCATTAAAAACAACACCAACAGCTCAAGCTGAGACCGAAGTCGATTGGGGGCTGTAGTGCGTTGGTCCCCCTGGGCCCACACCGTGATCAGGCCAGGGGGCTGTGGAGGAACTCACAGCAGTGCCTGTCCAGGCGAGTAATTCTTTGCACTGGTGTTACCTCTCCATCCCAAGTATTTGAAGCTATTTTACCTGTTTGCACTCTTTTGAGGAGAAATTTGGAAGCTAATTTACACATCTCCATCTTATACCTTCTCTCTCCAGTAGTTTTACTAAAATTCCTCTTGTTTTTCTACAAGTTCCTCAGCCTTTCCTACCCTGGTCTCTCTCTCTGATTATCTTCTTCAGTGGGTCTCTGTGTGAGCGGGAATTTGTGGTGTGATTATGGAAGTTCAGGCCACCCGTGCTGGGTCTGACTTTTCCCCCTTCAAACCAGCAAAGCAATGACCAGGATTCCATAGCTACTTTGAGATGTATGATCATTGCAGAGAGCAGCCCGATTGGCGTGTAGGTCTGAGGCCTGCACTGTGCCTCCTTTGCTGAAGCATGTATGAGAACATGCTCATAGAAGAATAGCTTTTTCTGTTTGTGTGCTTTTCAAAAAAAGACACTATCACCCCTTTTGCTGAAATGAGGAGTTGAGGACTTGATTATTAGATTCTCTGAAACTTATTTAAATACTAGTGGCCCAGTGCACAAATTT
Source organism: Myotis nattereri (assembly GCF_964212035.1). NCBI lineage: Eukaryota > Metazoa > Chordata > Mammalia > Chiroptera > Vespertilionidae > Myotis > Myotis nattereri. The sequence continues at coordinate 5,802,349 of NC_138089.1, forward strand.
GTGCATGGTTGGGGTCCTTTAGCCTGGCAGGTGATCGGGGCCAATCAGGGGGACAGGCGGTGGGGGTCAGCCCACTGGGGGTGGGGAAGAGGGGCCGCAGGAGGTTGGCTGGCTGCAGGAGGTTGGCTGTGGGAGTGCACTGACCACCAGGGGACAGCTCCTGCATTGAGTGTCTGCCCTCTGGTTGTCAGTGCACGTCAAAGCAACTGGTCAACTGGTTGTTTGCTTGCTTAGGCTTTTATATATAGAGATTGAGTACCTGTTTTCTAAATATTTAGTGAAACGTGGCAAATTGCTTTAATGGAGTTTTGTAACTGTGTGGAGTTGTCCTGACTCCACTCCGTTTCAGTGTGAAACAGAGTGACCTTTCTGCTGTCCCCACACAGCCTCTCGCTGTCATCCAGGCCCTGGCTGCTTCCCCTGGCAGCTGGTCAGGCTGTTACTCCAGGAGCTCTGATGGCCACACTTAAAATACGTCCCAGTTCCCTTCCCAGGTCAAAGCCGGCCGTGGACCCTCCCAGGGAACTGCTCAGGTGGCGCCTGGAAGGGGTCTGTTTCCCTTACATGATGTACATGGAAGCCTCACTCTGCCCGCTTTACACCTACACATGTGCTGAGTGTCTCCACGGAGACAAGGAGGCCAGAGTCCAGGGGTGGGGCATCTCCCGGGAGACGGTAGACGGGGCTCAGGCCCAGGTCCAGGCCCTGCAGGCAGCCCCTTCCCTGCGGCTCCACGAGGCGGCCTCCGCCCACTGCCCCTCTCCAGGCGCCATAGCCGAGCTGCCTCTGAGGGCTGGCCGTGGTGAGCCCGGTAGGTGGAGGCCTCCCACAGGAGGCTGTGGTAGGGAGGAGGGCCCCATCTCTCCCCAGGTCTTTGCTTTGTGCCGCTTATCATCTGTGCCTTTGTGCCACAGCCCCTGTGCCTCTGAGACACCAAGGCACCACTTAACCTCACAGAGTGCCCTCAGAGCCTATTACTGTGCTCCAGCTAGGAGCTTAATTTAGTCAGGCTGCCCTTCTAGGAGAGGCACTACTTGTGCTGTTTCACCAATTTCGTGTGCCTGCTCATGAACCATGATCCTGACACTCATTTTCCCTCTCCCGAGATCGATGCATGGGAACCTCTCCTCACACCACCTCACCTTCCTCCCCTCACCACGTTGCTATAGCTCCTTAAAGCGGAAATCATTATTTTCTTACTAGAGGCCTGGTGCATGAATTTGTGCACCGGTGGGGTCCCTCAGCCTGGCCTGTGGGATCGGGCCAAAACTGGCTCTCTGACATCCCCCGAGGGGTCCCAGATTGCGAGAGGTTGCAGGCCAGGTCAAGGGACCCCACCGGTGCACAGTCGGGGCCGGGGAAGGACGCAGGAGGTTGGCCAGGGGAGGGACTGTGGGAGGGCTCCAGGGCATGTCTGGCCCATCTCACTCAGTCCCGATCAGCCAGATCCCAGCAGAAAGCTAACCTACCAGTTGGAATGTCTGCCCCCTGGTGGTCAAGGCACGTCATAGCAAGCGGTTGAGTGGCCCAAGCATATCATTAGCATATTATACTTTGATTGATTGAATGGACAACTGGACACTTAGCATACTAGGCTTTTATTATTTTATATAACAAAAGCCTAACATGCTAAGTGTCTGGTTGTCCGGTCAGCTGTTCAACCAATCAAATGATATGCTAAGGCTGCTCAACCGCTTGCTATGATGTGCATTGACCACCAGGGGGCAGACACTCCGACTGGTAGGTTAGCTTGCTGCTGGGATCTGGCTGATCGGGACTGAGTGAGATGGGCCAGACACACCCTGGAGCCCTCCCGAGGTCCCTCCTGCGTCTCTCCCTGGCCCCAACTGTGCACTGATGGGGTCCTTTGGTCTGGCTTGCACCCTCTCGCAATCCAGGACCCCTTGGAGGATGTTGGACAGCTGGTTTCGGCCCAATCCCATAGGCCAGGCTGAGGGACCCCACTGGTGGCATGAATTTGTGCACTGGGCCTCTAGTATAGGCTATAAGTCCATTGTGTGCAATGTAGACTCTATAGTTTCAGACCTTTTGTATGATGACCAGGTACACTGCGTGTGCATCTTCCTCGAGGCACACATGACAATCTTACTGGGAAGTCACCAGGAAATCTCGTTCCTCTCAACTCTGGCCCCTCCTTTAGTGAACATGCCTCACACCTTCCATGTGCACACTCCTGGTTCTCGGCTAATGGGCTGAAGTAAAACATCGCTTCTCACGTGATTTTCTTGCTCAGAGTCGGCCAACGTCAGTCGTCTGGCCTTGGCCCTGTGCTGGGTGTGGCTGGCTGGGGCTCGGAGTAAATTCTTCGACAGCAAGTGTCCCCAGGAGGATTTACCAGTGACACACTTTTTCTTTTGTATTTGAACTTTTTAAAAAGATGGGTCTTAATGTACAGGGAATACAGTCAATAATGTTGTACTCACTTTGCACAGTGATGGGTGGTGACTGGACATAAGTATATAAAGGCAGCTCCACTATGCTGTGTGCCTGAAACTAACATAATGTTGTATGGCAACTGTCCTTTACCTAAAACAGGACAGAACTGAAACATGCACTCTGCACTTCGGAGGACTCTCCTGTTTTCCGTTTGCTTTACCTCCGGTTCGTATCACCGCTGTAGTTGCTGCCTTTAAATAACACCCTCCTCTGGCAGAAGCCTTAGACAGTCATTTGTGGGAGACACACCAGCTTTGTTCAGAGGTGCAGGACGTGCCCTTCAAGTCAACTTAGAGGTCAAATGTGGAAAGTCCTCCCCTTACACAGTCCACCGGGGCTCCCTTAGTAGAGCTCCCCTGTTAGTCTTCCTTCCCAAGTGACGTCACCCACTGTGCGCGCCACCTAACTCTTCCTGGTTTGGGGCTCGGACGAGGTGAATGTGCTCCTTTCACCTTGAGTCCCCGAGCTGCCCCCGCGGAAGTGGAGGAGGGGAGGTGCCTCTTCTCCGACGTTTCTGCCTTTGCCAGGTGCCTCCCAGCTGCCTTTGCCCGCCTCCCTCACATTCTCATCGCCGTGTCGGCGTGCCGTGTTGATTTTTGGTGGGGATAAAATGTCTGCCTAGGTGGTTGCTGTCCCTAAAGAACTCTGTGAAACTGAACAAACCTAAGAGAATGTCAACAGATTCAGGAATGCTTTTCAACTTAGACGGGTGGAAAGTTTTGTTTGCTGTTCCATTTGCCTGGAATTGGGAAAGACGGTAACTTGTTCTCCCCTCACCCCCACCCCCCATGTGTTTTTATTGATTTCAGAGAGGAAGGGAGAGAGAAACAGAGAGAGAGAGAGAGAGAGAGAGAGAGAGAGAGAGAGAGAGAGAGAGAAACATCAATGATGAGCGATTCATTGATTGGCTGCGTCCTGCATGGCCCCTACTGGGGATCGAGCCCGCAACCTGGGCATGTGCCCTGGACCAGAATCGAACCTTCAGGCCAGCGCTCTATCCACCGAGCCAGACCGGCCAGGGCGGGAGCTCGTCCTTAAGTGCCCCGTGGAGTCCCAGCGCAGCTGCTCTGACCTGTGGTAACGGAGACCTGTCTCTTCCACTTTTCCTTGCAGGCCCTTCAGGTGGCAAGACAGCTCCTCCTCCAGCAGCAGCAGCAGCAGCAGGTTAGCGGGATCAAGTCTCCCAAGAGGAATGACAAGCAGACAGCCCTGCAGGTAACGTTGTTTTTTGAAGCACCTCGGTGTGCGCCCTGAGCGGGACTCAAACCCGCAGCCTGTCAGTGCACCGGGCAGCGTGCCCTCCAACGGAGCCACACGGCCGAGGGCCAGGTAGCAATCCTTTTAAGAGTAAACGACGTTACCCACGTGGACGGCACTGACCAGGGGCTGTGTGAGGATGGCAGTCACCTGCGGGCCTCCGTGGAGGTGCCGCTAGCTTCCCAGCGGAGTGTGCCGTCGCAGGCAAAGGTCTGTTGAACCCGAACGTGTTGTCGTTGGGTGAGACCTGCTGGTGTCAGGACAGTCGGCCGATGCGCGGGCGCAGGTGTGGTGCTTGGGCCGCTCGCTATGAGAGAGGGTCACGGTGCTCACATGCATCGCCACCTTCTCTGTCGACAGGTCTACGCGGTCCCTCATGATGGGGTGCACACATACCTCCTTCAGTGTGGGCGGGGGGGGGGGAGGGGCGGTCAGGGGACAGTGGGCAGTGTCTGGAGACCTGTTTATTTTTCACGCTTGGGGGAGCGGTGGTGCGGCTGACACGCTGGGAAGTGGGAAGTAGAGGCAGGGATGAGGCTGGACACCCTGCGTTGCAGAAAAGTCCCTGCCACACACCACTGTCAGCCCCCGATGCCACCAGCCTCAGGAGCTGTTCCCGGGACGAAGAGGCTGTGCTATTCTTAACGCACCTGGTCATGGTTGTCATGTACACTCTTCTTGAGTGGATGTTTTCCACATACTTCTGAATTATTCATAAAAAGTGAGGAGCAGTTTTTATATAAAGATACCAAGAAATACTGTGTTAGTGACTTCTTTTCAGGCACAATGTGGGAAGGAGTGAGTTTATACAAGTTTAATTTTGATTTTCTATCGGAGCAGAACACTTTAATAGAAACTTCAAAGAGCCTTGGCTTGGGGTTGACACTCCCATCCGGAGAGGGTGGTGCAGGCCGAGGTGGCCGCTCCTGCCCGAGCGGAGGGTGGCGTCCCGGCGTGGGGCTGCGTGGGCTTCCCACACGGACACTCGGGACAGAATCTCCAACTGCTGCTGAGGGCAGAACTCGGTGCTAAATCATTGGATCACGCGGTCAACCCAGATTCTGGATTGTGTTGACTCTTCTCAGATCAGAGCAAACCACTGCCCAGCGCACCTTCCCTGGCGGCGGCCACAGGACCTCGGGCAGCCGTCCTTCTGCGCCCCCGGGGGCAGCGTGGCCGCCGCGGGAGGCGGGGCGCCGTGGGGGCATTTGGCCGGACGGTGGGTGCACGTTGTTTCCGGCGCTTCCCAAAGCGCCTCCTGGCAGAGCCTCGCCAGCCCCCTGCTGGTTGGTGTTCACGGCCGTTTTGACGAGGGAGAGCCGGGCCGTCCAGCTGCCCGCAGGGCGGTCGTGCAGAGGCCTCGGACAGCTCCGAGGACGGGCTGGGACGGCGCTGACCGTTCAGCTGGGAGCCTGTTTCTCAAGAGTCAGATAAGCTGGAAGGACCGCACCGAACCGATTCCGTCGTCAGCCTGGGACTGGTGTTTCAGAGGTCAGCAGCGGAGGCCGCGCTGTGGATTCCAGAGCAGAGCCCATTGCTGGGACGCAGCACGGCACTGGGACCTGTCCTGCCGACAGGGATGCCGTTAAAATGCTAAGGCATCCACGCGCACGGGCGCGAGCCAGCCTGCCACTCGGCGATCCTGGTGACTGTCCGCTCTCGCACGGCCTGACACCTGGGGATTCGTCAGCCCCCAGTGTCTGGGGAAAGTCTGTTATTGGGGGTGGACGCTGACAGAGAGTGGAGCTGAGCTCAGAGACTTAAGGAAACAGCGCGCACGTCCGGGCTCCTGGGCGCTGCCCGCCGTGTGGAGTACCGTGTGTCACTCTTTACACTAGACTCATTTTCCCTCATACTTGCTTTTTTAAAAAACACCTACATATGGCATTTTTAGGTAACGTCTTTTCCAAGATGAATGAAGTTCCTTTAGGGCTAAGTATATGAAGTCGGGTTTCAGAGGGTCCCTTTGGGGCTCTGTTCTTCTTGCCCGTTGCGCTGTTGCAGCTGCAGGACAGTATGATAGAGCTTCGTTTTTCTTGGCAAGGACAGCGTCAGGGCCACCGAACGCACTGGCTGAGGGGCCGTCTTGATGCTGCCTTTGCTAATGAAGATGTTCACTCGCTCCCTACCCTCAGTGGGAGGCTGGACAAGCAGAGAATTTAGATCAGCTTTAGGAATTGATTGGGGGAAAGAGTTGGTTGTGTCTGTGTGTGTGTGCGTGTGTGTGTGTGTGTGTGCACACGTGCAGCATGGAGGATGGCTCCTCAGCTGCCTGGTGTGGTCATGCAGATTCACTGAGCTTTATCAGGTTGGCAGGCCTTCCACAGCCAGGCAGAAATGACTAGCCGAGGTCCCATGTAGGTTATGCAGTTATGAAAACACGTATGTGGGCTCTGGGACTCACAGAAGGGGTCACCTGTGCATGTGAACATGCCTGGCACGCCTCGCCGGCGCTCAGCCCGGGCCCTGGACTGGATGGGACCCTTCGGTGCGTCTCAGGGCTGTTCCTTGCCGACCCCCTCCCTTCGCTGCTAGAGACCTATTTTCACAGACGTCCGGCTTTCCGCATGGAGGAGGCTGCACAGGGAGGAAGAATTTGATCTGCTGATAGCTGGAGGAGAAAGAAAGCAACCCAAATCCCCAAATACACTGTGACTCATATTTTAAGCATATCTCACACTTCCCTGCTTCAGGCTTGGCAGCGCTCCCCAGCTTCAGGCTGGTGATGCAAACAAAAGAACATGGAAAGTTAGAGGAGCTCTCTGTGGTTATTCGATAGAGAGCACAGAATGCAGTCAAACATCCCCAATTTCAACTAATTTCAGGGAGATCAGCGTAAAGAGAGAATCATGTTCTTTGCTACGCATATTGAACAAAATCTGAGCTACCACATTCTTGGGTGACATTGTGGTTTATAGAGAAGACTGGTTGAGTATAGATACTGCTTCCCAAGTTCTTTAAAAATACTTACTAGCCTAAATAGCCTCTTATTTTAGTCTTTATTTGCTTTGCCAATTTTTCATGAATGATACAAATGAAAACTGGCCTCATGTAAAATTCAGAATCAGAATGAGCTGAGTTAATTCCATGCAACTTGGTGGGCACTTCTCGAACAGCTGCAGCGTGGGGAGCATCTGACCGACGCCCACGGGTACGAGACCGTGGGAGACACGGAGCCTGCCTTCAGAATGCTTATGAGTTGTAAAAAATTAACACGTTTTCGCTGCAGAAAGAAAATTATATGTAAGTAAAAGTGGTAGGCTTACTTTTATAAATATTTATGTACTTCTGAAGATTGCTTAAACAAGTGAAATAAATGCTTAATAGTGCAGGTGTGCTCATAAGCTGGAAAATGTGGAACTTTACTGGCTGAAGATTAATTTGTGAGTAGATGAGCAATTTTATTGATCACATTTTGGAACTTTGACCGCCATTTCTGGGTAGTAATTCATTTTGGTTCTATAAGCATCTAGTTGTTGGCATGAGTACGTACACTGGAAGGAAGTCAAATGACACATTTTCTCCTAAGAAAGTAAAGTACATGTGGATTCTGGCAGCATGGAGGTTAGGAAGAGAGTCACCCTGTGTGATGCTTGCAGTGGGAAGCTGGCCACAGCTTCAGGCCAACACTGAAGCATTGGAATGTGAACCCCGTCACCTGGTAGATTTCCTCTGGCCTGTCCCTCCCTTCCAAGGTCAGGCCAGGCACAGCGCCCCCTCGGGATGGCCCCCGGGGCCGGGGCCCGGGAGCGCCCCTGGCAGGTGAGCCCCTGGCCCGCTGGCGCTCGGGAAGGAGAGGACGCCTGCTCTACCTGAGGGGCTCGCAGGCCAGATCCGCAGTGCGCCTCGGCCTGTGTTTGCAGTTACATAAAACACGCTGTAGGCGGCATTTTCCCTTTGCGTGAATGCCACATAGAACCGCATCACCTCCCTTCGTTCCCATGGGAATAAACTGGTAAGCGGAAACCTTTTAAGAAAACCACTATTTTATGCTGTAGATAGTAAAATGGAATAGTTCTTAAATACTGACCCTTAAAAAATATCCCTAAGCAGTGAATTAATTAAGTGGATAATTCAGGACAAGGAGCCAAATTCTTTTAAAAATGTATAGAATTAACATTGTCTACAGGTGACATCCCTGCCATTAAATTGGTATGAAGTGTTGAAATTTCAGTACCTTTATCACTTGACCTTGGAGGATCCCAAAACTCAAAAAAAAATGAGTCTTGATAAGAGACAATAAAGTAGAAATGATATTTCAGAAACGTCATTAAATCTTTCAGATCACACACCCGATAAAACTGTGACGGCACAGTGGCCCCTCCTCCAGGCCAGCCCTCACACAGAACCGTGTGTCTAATGACGGGGGTTTCATGGACCCCAGGAAGCCCATCTTGTTGCCCAGGTTTAATATCTTCGCTTTAAGAATTTATTTTTTTTCTAAAATAATGTTTTGTCCTTGCTGCCCTCCAAAATTCTGAGTTTAGTTGTAATATCGTGAGCTCACTCACTCTTCCATTTCAGCAGCACAGGGTGACTGTGTCCTGGGTGTACTTACTGATAATTCTCATTCTCAGAAGTAGCTCAGTTCGGACATTTAATTATATGGTCACCTTAGTTATATGTATCTAAGCCTTAAAAGGCAAGTGTGATGCTAATATTTTATATGTAAGCATGTATTTGTCACCATGTACACAGATAATTAATGGTTAGTAAGTGCGTAATGTGGACGAGCCCCGGCTACCCTATGGTACAGGAATGATTATTAAATTACTAGAGGCCCAGTGTACAAAATTCATTCACGGGTAGGGTCCCTAGGCCTGGCCTGTGATCAGGGCCAATCTGTGGGGTGACTGGTGGGGCGATTGGGGGGCCCCTGCTGGCACCCACCTTGGAGGTGACAGGTGGGGCAATTGTGGGGGCAGCGCCGGCCCACTCACTGGTCGGCCCTGCCCCCGCCACCGGTCGCCTCCTTCTGTGGGGTGACCAGCGGGGCAGTCGGAGGGCGGGGGGCCCTGCTGGCACCCACCTTGGCTGGCCTGGGGCCTGCAGGCTGTGAGCAGCTCCTGCGCTGAGCGTCTGCCCCCTGGTGGCCAGTGCGCATTATAGCGACCGGTCATTCCACTGGTTGTTCTGTGTTCGGTTGATTTGCATATTAGGCTTTTATTATGTAGGATTCTCCGGGTGAGGAAAGTTGAACTTAGCAACTTAGAGGGGTTAAGTGACCTGCTCCAGAGCGTGCAGCCAGTGGCAGCACCAAGATGGGAATGGGCTGTATAGGGCCACAGGTAAGCTGACCCCACAGGCCAGCCCATCACCGCTTCTCCTTCCATGTGGACTGCTCAGCAGCTGCTGAGGGCCGTGTTTTCCACAGATAAATCATTATATGTTCCATATCATAGGCAAGAATAAAACCAAGCCACCCAATTCCACGGTCAGTGTCTGGATTTCAGTGCAGGGACCAGGACCTGCATCGTTATGTAACTGTCACCTTGCCTGTGTGTGTCACGGCCGTGAGCAGCAGCAACGAAAGGCAGTTTCTTACCCTCCAGGGTGAAGTGCTCTTACGCACTCCCATGTGTTGGAACACGGAAAAGTATGTTATAATCATTGTTGGGGCTAGGAGGTGGGGAAAAACATCGTTGACTGGTCAAAAATGTGTAAATTGCTGACAAAATGACACATGTAATTAAGAGTGCTCCTACTATTTTACCTTGTGGTTTACACCTTCAGTGTTGAAAAAGAGAGTGACTCCCACCTCGCTAATTACCATTATCACTGGAATGCCCCGGCTGGCGTCATTAGCTCCATGTGCATTTAATTAGAGGAAGGCTGGAATTGGATTTAACTTATTACTTTTTCATGGATCACTTTCTTGTCATCACTTCAAATTGGATTGCAGCCCCAGGTAACTAATTATGAGAGCCAGAGGATCAAGAGTGAAAAAAAAGGTAATTAGGAATAACACTGTGGGACCCTTGCTGGTCGTCCACTTGCCTCGGGCGGGGGGTGGGGGCTGTGTTTTGTAGTCTCACAGATTAGGGAGTGAGAGGGATGTATGGTTGCTGGGCATCATGGGAGTCTATCACCACCCATAGCGGTTTCTATGATATACAACTGATGTGAAGATGTCAAATCAACGTGGTTCCACAATCAGCGCCTTAATACCTAGATTACACTTGTAAAGCAACAGATTGGCTGGAGGTATGAGGCATCCAACAACTGTAGCCCGGGGGCCCCCCACACACATTACAGCAAAGCTGTCAGACGCCCCTGAGCCAAAGTGCAGGGTATTTTAAGGAAGGGAGTTAGGGTTTAATGAACGTATTAATGTTCCAGAAACATCATTCACCTCTGACAGGAAGACATAGCAGGCGGGACAGCAGGAGGGTTAGGGCTCGTGCGTCGGGAGTTCTGTCCGTTTTCAGCAGACGCAGGCGCTGGCCGCCTCCTCCGGTGCCGTGCCGCCCGGGGCGCCTCCTCCGGTGCCGTGCCGCCCGGGGCGCCTCCTCCGGTGCCGTGCCGCCCGGGCTGCCTCCTCCGGTGCCGTGCCGCCCGGGCTGCCTCCTCCGGTGCCGTGCCGCCCGGGCTGCCTCCTCCGGTGCCGTGCCGCCCGGGGCGCGGATGGGCCGGTTCTGGTCCCTCCTGCCCCATCGAAAAAGACTGTAAAACAGATTATATTGTTTCCATGTGCAGGGCAGAATTCAGAACTGCAAGCAATCAATTTTATTGACAATGTCTGAAAAAAGTGTTGATGACAGTTTGAGGATGTGAAAGTTGGATTTTTAAAGTTGCCAGTACTAAGTGTGGCAAAAAAGAAAAGAAAAAGGAAGGAAGGAAAGAAGACAAAAGAAAAGAAAAAAGAAAAAAAAAGAAAAGAAAAGAAAAGAAAAGAAAAGAAAAGGTTGAAATTAACCTCATTACTCAGAAAAAGCCCTGAGGTCGCTTTCTGAGAAGGGGCTCTGATGGGCGATGATGGCACGATGAGACGATGAGACGAGACGAGACGTCCTGAGACTCAGCCTGTGGGTTACCTTGGCGAGAGAAGAGCATCCGAGAAGGGAATCACCAGCTGAGAGGGCCTGAGTTTCCTTAAGTTGTTTAAAATGGGTCTTAATGTTCTGTTAATGTCAGCAAATAGACGTGAGTCAGTCTTGGGTGGCTTTCAAGCAGGGCAGGGAGGCTCGAGGCTGCTTGCTCTTCTGCGAGAAGCAGGGGTGCGAGGCGCCCACCCTGAGGGCCCTGCAGTGTTCCCACGTGACCCCATGCTTCTCCTGGGATCGGCTTCTTTTCCTGTGAACCTTCTAGGCAAAATCTCAAGAAACAAAACAGTAATATCAAGTCTAATGCAGAAAATTAAAGCTTTTTTTAACATTTTCAGTCGGTTTAGAATTTTTGTACACAACATCGTCTGTGGTTGAAAGAGGGCACGGCAAGGTCAAGTGATGTAGTGGTTTCCATCTTCCACGGGCTCAGTGTGATAAAAGCAGAGCCTTGATTTGGTAAGTCTGCAGGAATTTCGATGAAGTGCAGAGGTCACGTTCCCTGTCAATTTGAGTAGCCAGCATTTTTAAACTACTGCTTTTTCTTCCTTTTTGTGTGTCTTTTCTCCCCTGCCCCCGCCTCACCATGAACCGTGTCCCTTTCCTGACACATGCACAGTGAGTCCTCCAATCTGAAACTCATTAGCACACAGCACTGGGCCCTGGCCAGTGGTTAGAAAATTTCCTGAAGCTGGAATAACAGCATTTGGTGCGAGCACCACGGAGCAGAAGTGACAACGGGGTAGTCTCGCTTCCCTGGCCGCGGGCCCTGCCGGGAAGCCAGCGGCCCGTGCCGCCAGCACCGGGAGACGGGGCTGGCGAATGGAGAAGCTCGCTCCTTAGAGAAATGAGCTTCGGACATCTCAGGGCGATACCCTTTTCCCCAGCACTTATTATTTTAATTGGGCTGTAGGTATTTATCAACATTGGCTGCAGGAACATGAAAGCAAGCCGTTGGAGAAAAAGTATGAAAACAATTTCTGTGAGATAATATTTTTCACTTTTGTAACTATAGGGAATTCATTTATTCATTCATTCATTCAAACTTTATTCATTGAACCTCCCTATATCCAGGCCATGTGACCAAGATGGAACTCTTGCCCTCACATTAGAACAGTACACAATTCACTGTGGGTCAGGATAATGTAAGCCAGGCTTTCAAACGGGAAACTGAGTCCCCAAATATGGCAGCGATAGTATTATATTAAATGGCAGGCGCTGAAAGTGTGCTGTGTGCTCACCACATGGGGCAGTCATGGCGAACCTATGACACGCGTGTCAGAGCTGACACGCGAACTCGTTTTTTTGGTTGATTTTTCTTTGTTAAATGGCATTTAAATATATAAAATAAATATCAAAAATATGTCTTTGTTTTACTATGGTTGCAAATATCAAAAAATTTCTGTATGTGACACGGCACCAGAGTTAAGTTAGGGTTTTTCAAAATGCTGACATGCCGAGCTCAAATGGTTCACCATCACTGATGGGGTAAGGTCTGTTAGCATTCCCATTTTGTAGAGGAGGGAAGTCAGGCATCAGAGAAGTTGACTTGCCCAGGGCCAGACAGCTGGTAAGTGGCAGAGCTGGGACCGGCCCCAGCGTCGGGCTCGAGAATCTGCTCCTCTCCATTGCATCCGGTCGCCTCCGCAGCTGCTCCAGGCCTGGCAAACGGGCGGCGGGAGGAACAGCAGCAGAGCTTCCGGGCCCTGATGCTCATCACCAACCACTAGACAGCACTGTCTCCTAATTTGGACATATGTTTATGGGCATATTTGAAAAATAGTGCTTGTAATTGAAATATGCACTTTCTGAAGGGAAATGACGCTTGGGAAAGAGAAGAAAGAGGAGTATTACTCAAAGCCTGCAGACAACTGCAAGTAATTGTCCAAGGGCAGCCGTTGAAATGGAGAAGCAGCTTGGAAAATGTACGGTTTGGGAAATTTGTGTCCTGATGTAATTACGGTAGTTGTGAGTTGATGTCATGCTTAGTAACTGTTTTTGTATTGCCCGGGCCTTTGTTACTGAGCTGTGATATCATGATCAAACTATTATAAACATAGCATGGGCATAGCATGCTTGTGTAACAAAAGATTGGGAACTTTTATTAAGTTTGTTTTCCTTGTCATATTGTAAAAATTTATTATGTGTACTGTGTATATTAGAAACAGATTTGGGTAATTCTGTCTAAATGAAGTCATCCCGGCTATTTCCAGACTGTCTGTTTTTGGTTGTGAATAATTTTCATACATCAGATGGTTGTCATATTTAGTCGCTCTCAGAATTTTAAAGAGAACATACCCCATTTTGAACTTATGGTGGACTGCAGCCTTGCTGTTGAGATGGTTTGAGTTTCAAATTATTGCCCAGAAACTGCAGAGTGATCACTCCTCGTTGCTGAAGGGCCCAGCCCGCTGCCCGCCGGTCAGAAATAACCTCCCTTCCTCCAAGTCCAGATGTTTAACTACTTCAGGGGGAGGACGGAGAGCTGCCAGGACACGCCTGGGCAAAGAGGCCGGCCTCGTCCTGTCGCGTTCCCTCCCGCGAGGACCCGTGGTGGGCGCTCACGGGCTGTGGGTGTGGAACGGCGCTCAGAGCCTCGCGTGACTCGGTCCTCACGGCTGCGCCTCCGGCCCCTCGGGCCCACGGGCTGCTGACCCGGACGTCCTGCCGCTGCTGCCTCTCTGCTCGTTTCCACCGGCCGCTCTCCTTCCCGCCTCCCCCAAAGCTGCCTTTCCTCCTCCTCGTTTCCTTGAATATTTTTTGTCACTAAATTCAGTCTCATCCTCACCTCAAGCTGTCTGACCTCCCAGGAGCTGCTTCGGCCTGCGGCTCACTCAGGGTTTTGGAAATTGCCTTCTTTCCCCTTCCTCCCCGCAGGCCGCCGGGCTCCGCCCCCCAGGCTCTTCTGGACACAGACTCCTTCCCAGCCCAGAGTCCAGCTCCTTTGGTCTTGCCTGGTGGCACCTCTGTCCTCTTCCTTCTCTACCGAGGACTCCCCGCTGTCTGTGCCCTCCTAACCGCCTGGCCATGTCTTTCTTAGCTGAGCATCACCACCATCCCCCTTCTCTCTGCTCCAGCGGGTCACGTTCACCGCCAGGCTCTACAGGTCAGGGTCTCACCCCCCACCTTACTTGTCCTCAGATCTGCCATTTCTCCTTCCGCTGAGGTCTTCTCTCCATTCCTTTCTGGGACCCCAGGCCTCAGCTGGCACGTGCTAGGCCTTGGCAAAGAACGACAGCCTGCCCCTCCCCTCCGCATATCTCCTCGTCTTGCCCTAGAGGCCATGTCACTCTGCTGTTCAGAAACGTTCAGGGGCCACTCCTACCTGCAGTCCAGCCCCCACAATCCAGGCTTCAAGTAATGCTTGTTCTGTCACCTGCCACTTAGACACCAGGCCCTGGCGACCAAGTTGTTGGACTTTAATTCCAAGAGGATCATCTCTCTGTCTCTTTCTTCAGAAGGAAGCCAGAAGCCACGGCAGGGCTGTCTCCCTGCCTGTCATTCTCTGCCCCGTTCCCCTGCTCCTCTTCGCCGCTGTCTGCGCGTGGCCTGGAGGGTTCCCCTGAGCTCCGTGGCCGTGGGGCCGCAGGCCAGGTGCTCCCTGTTGGATCGGTGTGAGGAGGCTGCTCTCGGAGCTGTTGATGAGTTCCGTCTGCTTCGTTTTATTCGGCAGCAGAAAGGGATTGTTCCTTATTTTAGGAGCAGAATCAAGAGACACCCACACAGGCTTCAGGGGACCTGGTTGGCAGCGGCTCTGTCCAGGGGCCAGGAGAGGGGTTCTGAGCAGAATGGCCCGCTCCAGCTCCGGACTGAGTGGCCAGGTCTGCCCGGGCACTGGGTTTGGCAGTGGTGTTGTGGGGCCTTCTGTTTGCCAAGCTTGACAGGTTTACCTGACATAGTCTACGCCAGTGATGGCGAACCTATGACACACGTGTCAGGTGACACGCGAACTCATTTTTTTGGTTGATTTTTCTTTGTTAAATGGCATTTAAATATATAAAATAAATATCAAAAATATAAATCTTTGTTTTACTATGGTTGCAAATATCAAAAAATTTCTTTATGTGACACGGCAGCAGAGTTAAGTTAGGGTTTTTCAAAATGCTGACACGCCGAGCTCAAAAGGTTCGCCATCACTGGTCCACGCTGATCACATACCAGAGTAGAGAAGTCCTTGGGATTATTTTTTCTGGGAAGCCTAATGGCTCCTATTGGTAACTATTGAAATAGCATCTAAAATTCAACGTATACTTTGTGCTGCTCCCTATCTCCTCATTCAAGACCAGTCAAACCGTGTCCTTACCACATACCTCTTCATGGTCAACCATGAGGCGTGATTTGTCCTTAAAGGCACAGGATCTGGTACAGGGGGTCCCCATACGAACTCAGCAGTGTGGTGGGAGTTTCAGAGGTACGTGTATCAGGCTGTGTGAGATGAGGCACATGGTTAACAGCGTGGGCTCTGGTGTTAGGCTCCAGGTTCAAGTCCCGGCACTATCTTACTGCTGTGTGACCTAGGAAAAGTAGCTGAAGCTCCCTGCATTTTCATTTCTCACCCAGAGAACGTGGCTGATTTACCTCAACCCCTGAAGGTGATTGTGAGGATTAAGTGATTAATGTGCCTGGGACATAGTAAATTCTCGGAAAAGGTAGTTCTTCTAATAATTATATAAATTCCTTTTAAAAGGAAAAGGACTACCTGCTGAATGCCAAATTACATTGTAATTCATTTGCTATCATCACTATTCACTTGTATGTGTAAGCAGCATGACAGAACTACCTTTTGCTTGTAGTGTCCTTGTGGTTGAACACACTGGATGGGAAGACAGCAGGCTCCTCATCTGTAAAAGGGGTGACCCCAGTGCTCCCCAAGCTGTGGTGAAGACCAGCTGATGTAACTAGAAACCAGCAGCCTGGCACACAGCAAGCGCTTAATAAACGCCCGCTGCTGTCATCACCCTCCCTGCTACTCCTGCGAGCAGCGTTGCTTCATGGAGCATTCTTTCTCTAAATGTGTCCATTCGGGCATAAATAAAGGTCATCCTGTTCTAAAATTCCATCCTGGGTTCTCTTTGTCCTGGTCTTCCCAGAATTTTACATGAATTAAAGCTAGGTGGTTTTAACAGCCACGGGACTATTCCCGCATCTGGAATCTTGAAGCTTTGGCATTCTGCTCCGCTGGCACCAAGTAGGCAATCTGTAGATGTGTCTTTCAAAAATGGGTTAGTGAATGAGTGAGTGACAAGGGAGTGAGTAGCCAAATAGTGACCCAACCAGAAAGGAGAAGTGATGCTGCTGAGTGGGAGAGGCGCAGGTGTCCCAGGTTCATAGCTCTCCAGGGACGTTTCAGGAGCGTAAACCCAGCATTAAAAGGACCCAGGTCTGTCCGGCCTGAGTCTTGCCAAGCACGGAGTGAAAATCGGACGGAAACTCCCGCAGTGCGGTCTGACTGCCTCATGGTTGCTGTTAGCTTTGTACGTTTGCTAATCTGTTCAAGGTATAATGTTAATGGCATAGAACTTTAATTCATAAGAATAGAAAATTAAAGGAGACTAAAGGCAAAATATAGAATTGTATTTGGTGTCAAGATTAAAGTTCAGTGAAGCATACGGAAGATGGAGTAGACCATTAAATAAACTTGGACAGAAGATGGAAAAGGGACCTAAATCTCTCATTTTGATATGAATTGGTTTGCTTGATTATTTGCAACAGTATCTCAGTAAAATCCAAGACAAATTAAAGCAAAACAGAATTTAATTGAGCTATTATTTTGCAGACTTTGGCTTAGTTTCAGACAGCCTAATCAAATTGTGCTTTGCTCAAATAACTAATGTGAAATGCAGCCTACCAACAGATGTTTAAAAAGAGTCTAATTGGGAAATCTACATCCTGGATTTAGTCTGTCTCATTGGTAAAAATAGCTACAAATTTATATTTTCGAGAACGACACCCAATGACAAGCATTTCCAGAAAAGATAAAGTTTTCTTCAAGGATGCCTAGTGCTTGGGCGGAATTGTCGTGAGTAGTCAAAGGTGGCACTCTGGAAATTAAATTCCTTGGACATTGTCCAGCTCCGTGCCATACTGAACGGAGAGAGAAATCTCCTTTATCACATTACGTCACCAGAGTCCTGTTACGGTCCCTGGATCGTGTCAGGGGCCCGCGCGCTGCAATTTATAATGAGCCCTTGCAAGTCGTGCGAGGCACACACTGATTGACGGCGTTTAAAGGTGCTGTCAGGGTGGCTAGGTAATGAAGTCCACCTTCCTCCCTCGTTTTCTCAGTTTCAAGTTTGTATATATAAAGGAACTATTTCACCTGCCACATTTGCTTGGAACTTTTCATTAGATCTACAAAAGGAATTTGGCTTAATAGTTAACTCTTTTCTTCCTTTGGACCAGGGGTCAGCAAACTTCTGTAAAGGGCCAGAGGGTGAGTATTCTTGGCTCTGCAGGCCAGTCTGTCGCGGCAGCAGTGCAGAAATAGCAGCACATGTGTGAACGAATGAGCAGCAGTTTCAATCAGAATCCACTGGTGGATATTGAAATTTGAATTTCATGCCATTTCATTTATCATGAAATATCCTTGTTTTGATTTCTCCCCAAACTATCTATATATATAAAGAGCCAGGGCCATTACATCTGAAACAACCGAACAGACAACTGAACAGACGCCCGAACAGGCTGAGTGGGGAGACAAGGCTGGCAAGGGGGTAGTGAGGGACGACCAAATGACTGAGCACCAGGCTGCATGGGGTGACCAGGCCGGCAGGGGGGTTAGTGAGGGATGACCAAACGACTGAACACCAAGCTGTGAGGGGCAACCAGGCCAGCAGAGGGGGCAGTTGAGGGTGACCAGGCCAGCAGGCGGGGTAGTTGGGGGTGACTAGGCCGGCAGTGGGGGGCATTGAGGGGTTACCAGGCTGGCTGGGGGGACCAGTTAGGGGCGGTCAGGTCGGCAGGCAGAGGAGGTTAGGGATGATCAGGCTGGCAGGGGGGCCAGTTAGGGCAATCAGGCAGGCAGGCAGGTGAGCAGTTAGGAGCCAGTGGTCCTGGATTGTGAGAGGGATGTGCGACTGCTGGTTTAGGCCCGATCCTGGGTATCGGCTGTCGGACATCCCCCAAGGGGTCCCAGATTGGAGAGGGTGCAGGCTGGGTTGAGGGGACCTCCCCCCTTGCATGAATTTCATGCACCGGGCCTCTAGTCTATAATAATAAAAGCATAGTATGCAAATTGACCGAATGGTCGAATAGCAGAACAACTGTCTGGACAACCATGCTATGACACCCACTGGTGCCAGGCCAGCCAAGGCGGGTGCGATGCAATTGGTCGGGGCCCCACCATCACCCCATGGTCACCCCGCAGAGGGAGGCCCAGGCCACCGGCCAGCGGGGCAGTCAATTTGGGGGCTCCATGATCACCCCAAAGAGGGAAGCCCAGGCCACCAATTGGTGGGTGGCCAGGGCTTCCTTCTGCGGGGTGCGATCTATTGCCCCAAAGAGGGAGGCCCAGGCTACCTGGCCAGTAGTGCTGTAGTGGTTGGACGGGGCCTCCCTCTGTGGGGGCAATCCATCTCAGAGCCCCGGCCGGGTGGGCAGGGCCTATATCTTCGGGGCAATCAATGGTGGAGCCCCGCAATCCATCGCCCCACAGAGGGAGGCCCAGGCTGACGCCCTTCCCTCCCACGAGTGCATGAATTTCATGCACTGGGCCTCTAGTTTAAAAATATTAAAAAGATTCTCAGCTGAAGGGCCATGCAAACACAGGTGGGCCAGATTCGGACTACAGTTTGCTGACCTCAGCTTTCCCAGGTGGAGTAGGTCGCGAGCCTGTTCATTGAACAATGTTGCCTGGATGAGGGGCCTAGAGGACTGACATCCAGCTGTCGTTGGCCAAGCCTCGCGCTGGCCAGGGACCGGCGGTGCCAGCTCGGGCCCAGAAGCACCTGCGTGAATTTGCACAGAGGTGCCACCCAACACCAGCTTTCTTTCCTTCCACCTTTTCCGTCTGAAATCTTTCTACACCTTGTTGTAGGTGTAATGATGAAAGTAGTAATTGTTTGAGATTCAGAAAAATGGACTTAGCTGCCAGGGCCTTAGCTAGCCTGGATCTCATACTTGTGTGAAATTGAAAAAGGCACCTTTTCAAGACATCTGATTCTAATCTGTGAGAGTATTTTCATAATACACCTGACTTTATTACATGAAAACACTTCACTGCCATCTGCCAGAAAGATCTCCTGCAGATGTAAGGGTGGCACCGAGTCAGCAGAGAGCCGGACGGGCCGAGGTGTCCACAGTGGCGGGCCCTCCCTGCGTCCCCCCAGGGAGCCCTGGTGGTTTCTTCCCTTGCTCAC
Organism: Myotis nattereri; assembly: GCF_964212035.1. Classification (NCBI taxonomy): domain Eukaryota; kingdom Metazoa; phylum Chordata; class Mammalia; order Chiroptera; family Vespertilionidae; genus Myotis; species Myotis nattereri. The sequence continues at coordinate 5,821,463 of NC_138089.1, forward strand.
ATCTCAAATCCAAACTTGTCTGATTTTGGCACAAGGACTTGCCTCTGTAAGCCTCAGTTTCTTATTTACAAAAGATTGTGCAGTGTTTCTCAGCCCTGGAGGCACATCAGAATGAATATGATTTTTATCATCATCAAGATCTAGCTCTCAAAGCTTTTTAAATCATCACTAGATTCCTGACCTCTGTCTACTGAGTGAGAATCTGGGGCTCCGGCCAGGTGTGGGCACTGGAAAAGCCGCCAGCCTGCTCTGCACCCTCCGTGGCCCACACCCCTGGTCACAGTGACGGCCACATTTCTTTCCCACCTGAAGCCCGCGTCCCTTCCATTCTGTTTCCCTCATTTTCTCGTGCCCAGCCTCCTCCTACAGGGGTAGACTGAACTCTCTGACTTCCTCTCATCAATGTGAGCGACAGATGTGAGGGAATCCCTGGTCAGGAGGCTTGGCTTTGGCTTTGGCTTTGGCAAGTTGCCCAGGAAGTAGCGTGGGGCAGAAGGCTGGGTGTCAGGGTTGGATAGGCCAGCCTCCTGTTAACGTCGAGTCCTCCTGAGCAGCCGGGAGTGAGGACAAAGAAGAGTCACACTGAAGGTCTGTCTGGGCTTTCAGGCACGGGCGCATCTCCTTTCCTCCATATAGTTGTGCATTTCTGCTTTGGACGAGACCTCCTGATAGACCACATTTTATAACATGTGCCCATTTTTACGGTATCTCCAGGCCAACCCCGATTGGAAATACTGTAAGTCTCATGAGATCATTAACTTGATTTCCTACCAGATTCACCCAGATACATTTCAGGTGTTGACACTGGCCCCATCGCAGGCACGCCTCGTCTCTAGGAGTTTAGGGCACACCTCATGCAGGAACTTGAATGTTATTGGAAATGTAGGGTCTGTATTTATCCAGAGCCTTTTTTCCTTTGGTGTTTTTGAAACAAACACTTGCTCTGCTCATTTTGCAAAATATAGCAAGAAAGAACTACCGATGTGGAACCAGAAAGACAGACTGTGGTCTGGCCTCCTTGCCCGCACTGCCTTCCCTGGCTTTTTCTACTTACGTGGAGCCCTCCGCACTCTGCTGCCCTCTGGGAGTTTGGGACTATTAACTGATGAAGGCAGACAGTCTTGGAGCAGCCTGGCCCATGAGGTCCACCGGGTGTTTGGGGCATGTTTTTTAAATGTAACACCAGTTGCATGAGGCCCAAACACACATCATCTAACAGCAAGTAGCCAATCTGACTTGTTTTTTAGTACAGTTCACCAACTGGAGTTCTACAAAGAAGAGATTATATTTTTTTGACTTATGATCAGCAGGTCAGACATTTTAAAGGAAATTTAGAGAGCGATAATTTTTAAATGTACACAGATGAATTTGAAAATAAATATTTCACTGCCTACACAGCTCTATTTAGACTCCTGGCTTTGCAGAGTGCTCCAGGAGCTGTACCACTCTGCACGGCCCGGGGTCAGTTTATGCACAATATATTAATGCCTAATTGATGATAACGTAACTGCAGAGCAAGGCATAATGAATGGGCTTGCAGAAACCCTGATGGAGATCAAGATTTTGACTGATAGAAGCCTGGGCAGACCTGGTTTATAAAAGGGTCCTGAGACCAGCTGAGCCTTCATCTGTCTGCTCAGCCGAGGGTGACAGCAGCTGGAGCTGCTCCCAGGAGCTTGGTCTGGGTCTGCACGCACCCCCGAGCTCATGGTCACCCCGTGGAGCCAGCACTTGCCCACAGGCTCCTGGTCGCCCCAGACCTGGCTGTGGAGCTCCTGGGCCTCTGGCTGTCTGCTGTCCGGGAGGGTTAGTTTCCATCAGCGCCAGGAGGTCTCTGTGACTTCAGGACCTTCTTCCTGAATGAGAAGCACTGACTGGGAGCAACCTGAGGACAGAGGTTGGCAAACACTGGCGGCGGCAGGGGTTGGCGGGGGGGGCCAGTCCCGCAGCCTGTTTTTGTAGGAACTACAAGTTGTATACATTTTTAAATGGTTAAAAAAATCAGAAGAAGAATATTTCATGAAGAATGAAGATTTCAGTGTTCACTCACGGGTTTTGCTGACCGACTACTCCCAGTAGATTTCAGTAGTTGTTAGCGTGTAAAAGCCTAAAGTACTTCCTTAGCCTTTTACAGAAAACATGAGCTAATTCCTGACTTAACAGTTCGAGTTGATCCTTAGGACATCTTGTGAGGAGAAGTTTGGACATCCAACAACTTCCTTGTTTTATAGAGAAAAATATATGAAAAACAAAACAAATTTTCTACTTCATGTTGGAAAAAAGGCAGGACCTCGAGGGAAACTGACAGCATTCTCATGAGAAGATTATTGACCTTTATTATTATGGTCATCCACAGGACTTGTGTCTTAAGATCCAGGAATCATTTGATATTAAAATGTTGTGGAAATGATATAGCAGTTCTATCGGACAGCAAGGCTGCTAGGAGGAAAATGTGAGCATGGACAAGAGGACTGAGTGGCTCCCTTCCTCACCCACTGCCGTGCCCACCCCTGTTAGCATGCCGCACGTCCCGGCGCCCTGGCCCTGCTCCAGGCTGAGCACGGGAGTGCGCTCCGAGCCCTTGTCTGTGTGGGAGCCTCACAGAGGGCGTTACAATGAGAGTAATACACGCACTAGCAGGTGTGAAGGTCGGATTATGGAAGTGTAACAGGACAGAGCACTTGAAATATGACGGGTGCACCTGAGAACTGGAGCTTTAAATTGTGTTTACTTTAAATTAATTTAAATTTAAATGGCCAGTGGCTGCCTGCTATTTTGGACAGTGCAAGTGGAAAACATTTCTATCATCATAGAAAGTAGTATTGGACTGTGCTATTCTAGAATGTTCTTCTGCTTTTAAAATATTTTGGTAAGCAGACCCCCCTGGTGAAAGATGAGAAGAGTCTCTTCCTGACATGTGCCTCTCCGGCTCCCGCCGCCCACTGCGCCTTCTCCAGGCTGCTTTGCTGTGATGGTCAGGGCAGGACCGGCCCCGTGATCCCCGGGACGTCCACTGCCTCGGTCGGGCTTAAATTTTCCCTCCAAATAAGAGAGAACCTCCAAAGACCTGAACCTTCATTGATGGAAACCAAGTCAAACTCCCTCCCCACGGTGAACCACAAGACCCTTTGAAAACATGATTATTTTTATTTCTAAACTTAAAATGGAAATAGGAACTTTGAGCATTTGAAAATTACACTTGTCACCAAAAAACAGCTTAAATCATTCCCTCTGAAAGTTTCCTTCTAGCGAAGTTTTGTTTTCGTCCCACAGACCAGCCTCCTCCTGTCCTCCTTCTGAAGGGGCCGTGACCTTGAGTTCCCACTGGTGTGCACTGGGCCCAGGGGCCTTGCTCTCCCTTCCTCTCACGGGTAGAGATGGGCACCCCCCTGGCCTCCGGTTGGCTTTGTATAAGCCAAGTCCTTGAACTTCCTTTCTTCTTTCTAAATCCTTTTCATACTTGTGCTTCTCACACCTGCCCCATATAGATGTGAGGTTTATTGGCCTTTGTTTTATCAACACTGATATAATTAATAATATGGTTAATTTCTATTTAGATTAATAATAATGATAATAGCCATTATGGTGATTGGCTCAATACGTTGATATGTTAGCATAAAGTGTGGGGTTGCCTTTAGGCTTTAGCTTGAGGTGCTGATGAGAACATGAAGCTTAGTTGTTAAGACTCTGGAGTCAGAAATACCCAAATTCAAAAGCCGTCCTTTACCAACTATCTGAGCTTATCCAAGTTAGCTCACTTCTGCACTCATTCTACAAAAAAATCAAAATACCTGCCCTCCAGTTTATATTGGAGGATTGAGCTTAAAGATGTATACATATACATATAAAGAATCTGACACATTGTGTTCAGAATGTGACTCAGTTGTACAGCTTTGTTCTAATCATCGATACTGTGATATTGGTTGTGGGTTATCACTTGTAAGATCCCAGGCTGGCCTGCACGCAAAGAATTGGAATCTCCTGTGATGCAGAGAGTTTTCAGTGGTGACGGATGATGGGCAGAGACTGCGATGATCAGCTCCTTCCCGCGTTGCCCAGCGAACTGCAGTTAGCAGGTCACGTCACACCGTCCTCTTCCATGAGCACCAGATGAATTCGTGTGCAGAGGGCTGTCCACACGGCGGGTCCTCCGGACGGGCGTGACTTCCCTGTGATGGTCCAGGTAGCTGCACCTGCTGAGAAGGAAGACGGTGAGACCTGACCTCCCTCTGAGAGTCCCCTCTCCACTCACAGGAGGAATTGATACAGTTATTGTCTTTCCGACTTTATCCTTAGGGGTGTGCCAAAAGGATCAGGGAATACTCTAGTTTCCTTGTACATTTTACTCTCCTTGGGTCTTGGTGCGCTGGGAAGGGAAGCTGGGTGTCAGAGTTGTCTTTTGCTGAGGCTTTGTAGTCAGGGCTGGCTGGCTTCTCGGGGGCCTGAGTCGTTTGTTATTCTTCATTGCCCTGAGCCTTTCCCCAGGCGTGGTTCTCTTCGCACCTGCAGGGCTGTTTCACTTCTCCGTCACCAATTCTGTGCTGCATTGGGCAAAGGTTTTCCAGCAGCCACCAGGACAACTCTGATACAAGCAGGGCAGTCATGTTTTGTTAAGAAGCATCGAATTGTCCAAGAAAATGTGCAAGAGGCTTGGGAAGCACACTTCACTGATACTCCCGTTCTAATGGGAGAAGAACGAGGGAAGCAAGACATAGACTCTCCATTAGAGATTTCGGACAGTCAGCGTATATACTAGCTGGGTGTGCTCGTTTGCACAAAGCGTGTAACATTTTGTGGGGTTAGTTGCAAAGGTTCAAAAATCTGGGATTTTCCCACTAAAATTTCTTTGCCAGCTTATCCTTAAAAAAATCAGAAGCTCGAACCTCATTCCTCAATGGCAGCAGTTATCTGAGGCTCGGAAACGCTGCCCCTTCCCACGTTGCTCTGGGCCCCCAGCCAAGTGCACTGTCTGTTTCAGCCCGGCGGTGGCCAGAAGCTCGTGGACAGTCTGCCTGGGGTCGGGCTGCGGCGCTCGGACAGGCCGGTGGAGCCGAGCATTGGGGAACCTGGGGCCTTCGCACCTGTGCGTCCTGACTGTGGACTTGGTCCCTCTTCCCCTGACTGCTGGGGCGGCCGGCTCTTAGGTTCCGGGGTCTCTGGGTGAGTCCGCGCCAGAGGCCGGGGCATGTTCTGCAGGAGGCCGGTGCCCAGGAGCGCGGGGCCCGCTTTCCCCGGGAGCTTCGGTGTCGCGGGCTTGGGCCGAAGGCCTGGCAGTCTCTCCGGATGAAGAACTCTCCCAGGAGCCTCACAGCTCCAGAGCGGCTTCCCCCAGGGGCCACGTCTCTTGTGACCCACCTCTGGAAATCACCTCCGATCCCTGTGGCACATTTACTGCCCCCCAGGCCCCGCCGCCCGCGCTGGGGGAGACCCACAGGCCTGGCTGCCGCTCCGTGGCCATGCCCGGCTCCGCTGCTGGGCCGGCCGGCCGGTGGCTGAGCGCCGGGCGCTGCTGGCTCACCGTCATTGGCCAGAGTCTGGCTCACCCACTAAAGGACTGTCCGGTGACTAATAATAAGCAGAGAGGCTGACCGAAGAGAGGAACTGACAAAGACATTGGAGGAATTAGTCTTTCTCAGATTCCCCAGGTTTCCTCCAATCTTGCCTGCTTGAACATCGGGAGACTCCACATGCTCAGCCTGTGGGACCTTAGAAAACACCCACCAAGTGATTTATGGCAACATGGGTAGCTCAGCGTTTCTGGGGAGCCGCCGGAGCTGGGGGCCTGGCGGCCTGCTGGCTGGCAGTCCCGTGCCCGCGGCCAGTGGGGAGAAGGTCGGGAAGAACATGCTGTTTCAGAGACTTGAGCAGGCTGCTCGGGAGACCCCTGGTCCCATCTGACCAGGTAGTGGGGGGCCGCATCCACCTAGACCAGGGGTGGGCAAACTTTTTGACTCGAGGGCCACAATGGGTTCTTAAACTGGACCGAGGGCCGGAACAAAAGCATGGATGGAGTGTTTGTGTGAACTAATATAAATTCAAAGTAAACATCATTACATAAAAGGGTACGGTCTTTTTTTTTTAGTTTTATTCATTTCAAATGGGCCGGATCCTGCCCGCGGGCCGTAGTTTGCCCACGGCTGACCTAGATGCTCTTCCAGCGCCTAGGAGACTGGCGCTGTGTCCTGTGGGACGTGAACACTGGAAGCAGAAAGCATCGCAGGGGCCGTGGCTGGAGCCCCAGGAAACCCGGGCGAAGCCGGGCCGGGGATGCGGTGGGGCTGGGACTCAGGATGGCCTTTGAGTAGAAACCTCGGTTGGGGGGCTGAGCCCAGAAAGGGGAGACGACTCCTGATGGCAGGACCGCAGGTGGGAACATCAGACCAAGGCCGACTGGGCTGCCCTTCGGGCCATGGGGGCCCGGCCTCCCTCGGCGCTGCTGCGGTTTGCCCTTCACTCCCGAGAGCTGCTCAGCGAGAGAGAGAGAGAGAGAGAGAGAGAGAGAGAGAGAGAGAGAGAGAGAGAGACTTCCGCTGGACGAGGCTCACGTGATGAGCACGTTGCACTGTGTGGTTCTATGTGTATTTCCCCTTTTTCTTCCCCACAGATTTTTATAAAACTGTGTATGCAAACAGGTATTTTTATTTGTTTCACTTGAGTTGCTTTTGCATAATGTAACAGGCCCATGATTTCACATGTACAGTAATTCATAGAAAGTGACAGTCATCTTGCTTAGACACCGTTCGCAAAGCTTGCTAAATATAGTGCCTTCTCAGACCCACACAAGGGGCCTTTAAAAAAAGAGAAAAGAAAGGTCAAAGTTTCCCCACCCACGAATTTGGTTATAAAAGAACAGCAAAGCAGGGTTTTTCTGAACTTGAATCAGTAATATTTTAATTTAAATGGTATCCTGTTTTGACAAAGTGCTAAACCACAGTCTCAGGAAGACACCGCTCAGATCTTGCCGCTCCCTCGGCCCCTCAGTGGGACTGGGGTTGCTTTTGTTGTCATTTGTGTTACACCGACTGGGAGCACATGCCCTTATTTGTTGCATCCGGGAAACGGTCAGAATAGCTCTGTGAGGCCGATCCTGTACCTTCACTTTAATATGTTGCGTAACCCTTTGCCAGACAAAACCTGCATTGTTTCTTAGGTTCAGTTCATCAACGTGAGATTTCTGACTTTGCTAAGCTCGCCAGGAGAAAGGCAGGGCACTGTCACAGGCTCTCTTCCGGACCACCCCACCCCCCCACCCCCCCGCAATGGCCCGCAGCCCTTTCTGCTGCTCTTAGCTCGGTGGGGCCTGCACAACTTTGATGGCCTGGACTCACTCCGAGAAATCCCAGGTCCTGTAGGAGCTCTTTGTTCGAATTCATTCCCGGTCTCCTCCATCTCGGTTTGTTGCAGGTTGAACAGTAAGTAGCATTTTACTGTAAAGGTGACTGCATTTTCCTTATGGGGCCTTCAGGGTAAACAGCCGCTAGTTTCCATCTCTGATCACACATGTAGCTTATGTTTGGGTAGGGTGCCCCTCGCTCCGAAGTCATTATTTTTCCTGAGTGTTTATGCTCCGTGGCTGTGCATAGAGAGATTCTAAACCCCAGCGCGGGGCCCTGAGGAGCCTGTAATTCCCACAGAACGTGCTACAGACCAGAACAGGATGCAGTGCGAGCAAGTGATGCGGCAGTCAGAGAGCTTCCAGCTTTGCATGGCTCGGCCTCCGCTTTGCTCCAGGCCACACGCTCACAGCCCAAGGTCACCTTGGCTGTTGCTCATGGTCTGGGAGAGAGGCGCAGTCTTGGAAAGGGCCTGGCAGACAGAACTCAGAATCCCATCCCGCCTTCACTGGCTGGCCGGGGGAGATTGGACTTGCCTTGCAGCCCTCATCTCTCCACCAGCCAGAGACATGTGATTAGCAAAGCCCACGCTCTAACAACTGAGCCGCCCGGCCAGGGCCACACTTTTATTTCAGCAAATTGCACAGTGATGGCATTGGCCTACTGCATCATGACATACGGGAGAAGGCGAAGATTTTCTCTGAGGCCAGGCTCCGGGACCTCGAAGAGGAACTCACTGCTGTCCCGGTTGGTAACCAGTGCTGCCCAGTGTCGGGGGGCAGAGTTCCTGTGACCCCTCACCCAAGGACAGCGATGGGAAAGGCCACTGCCAACATGAGACACTGCATTTTGATGTCAGAGAAAACCACGGTGAAAGATCTCAGTATGAGATGTTTGGGTCAGATTTTAGGGTTGTTGGCCATATAGTCAAAAGAATTAGTCCAGTCTTTAGAGATATATGAACCATGTCTGAAATGTGACCTGTCACAGGGGCCTTTTAAGCTTTTCACTTTGGTCTGGGTGTCTGTAAAATGCTATAAATTATACCCACCTCACCAGCTTCAGGTAAGAACCAGATGAAGACTGGAACACTGAACATTCAGCCAGACACTCCAGCACGTGGCGCATACGTAACAAGATGCTAAAAATGTTATGAGAACTTGGTGGGATTTTAATGATGGCTTTACAACACCAAGTTAAGGCTCTGGCTGGTTACCTCCGTTGGTTAGAGCGTCATCCTGATACATGTAGATTGCAGGTTCTATCCCCTGGTCAGGGTACATTAAAGAATCAACCGATAAATGCATCAATAAGTAGAACCACAAATCAGTGTTTCTCTCTCTCTCTCCCTCTCTCTTTCTCAAATCAATTAAAAAAAATTAAAATTAAAAATAACTTTTAAGCCCACCAAGGTGATATCCATTATTAGTAAAAATCTTAAGCCGTAGGAACTCCCTAATCTTTGGCTTGAATTTCATAATAACAGGAGAGTAAATGAAAAAGCTAAATGGAAGAAAAAAAGTAGTTTCAGGCTGTTGATGAGCTGAATAGAAAGCACAACAGTATAGAAATGAGTACATTTTTACAAGATCATTGAATGAAATAAATACACAAGGCACTAATGGAGAACAGCTATTTCATGTCCAAACCTATACATTTAAAAAGTGATTAATTTTTAAAAGTCATAAAGGAAGATTCAAAGCCTTTTTTAAAAGGTTACATTATTTAAGGGCAGGTTAATTTCCTGTTAAAATAGCCGGTTGTCGTGGTACATGAGATGGGCCCCCGGAAGACAGCGCGCATCCCTGGAGATGGGTGACAGTAAGATAGTCGCTGATTTCAGGTCAGACTTCATGAAATGATGATGGATAAATTTTGGCAAATTGGACCTAGGATAAAAGCGAAACTTTAATGTCAAATTCAGATAACAGGGAGAAGCACTCCCGGAGTGAGGGGCCCATGCAAGACTTGTGGGAAAGGCAAGTCAAAGAATTGGAGTGGAGACCACGGACCAAGAAGTCTTAATCAGCTTTGGGCCTGAGATCTCGGCGGGATTTCTCTGTTTTCTCAGATGCTGAAAATGTCTTGAAGAAATCCCCAGGGCTTGTGAATGGAAGACACTGTATTGAATTTTAAAATGATGTTGCAAGCCTTCCAGGATAAGGAACTTGTAAATCTGGCTGATCGAAAAAAAAATGCATGTTTTTAATTGAAACCCAATGTCTGAATCATGGTTGGGACAGTTTGCGTGTGATGGGGGTTGACTTGGGGAATCCCTCTCAGAATGGCGGTCCCTGAACCAAGATCTGCCCCTACGGTCATGCGCTTGGTAATCGGCGTGTCCTCTCACGGGGATTTTCAAGGTGGGTTGGAAGTATGCACAGAACTACTTCCGACTCTCCTTGTGGAAAGAAGTGCCTGCATCAGTCAGAACCTTTCCACGTGCAAACGTGGGAAAACCTAGCCTGGACTGGTGAGTGATGGGGAAAGGCTTTGTCTCCCAGGACCTCAGAGTTCACGGGGTGGCCTAGCTTCAGGCACAGCTGGGACCAGGCTCGGCCTGGCTTCGTTTTGTTCTGCGTTTCTTTGTGTTGGTTTCATTCTTTGTCCGGGTCTCCCTCTGCTGAAGCAAGATGGCCCCTGCGCCCAAGGTTCCCCTGTTCACAGCCGAAGGGCCCCGCAGGAAGGAGAGCCTCCGTAATCCAACAGGGCTCTGAACTGGCTGAGCGATTCCAGTGTCTATGCCTGAAGCAGGGCCCTGTGGGAGGGGTGGGCATATGCTGCTCGGCTTGGCCTGAGCCTTTGCCCCCTCCAGATAGAGTTGGATCTGGTCCTGTCACATAGATCCAGACTGAATATGGGTCAATTATTGTACCTCAGCTTTCCTTTTAGCTGTCTAGACATTTTACCCCTCATCATCTCAAAGAGGGTCAGGTGTACTATATTGTTAGTGTTTAGCCAGTCAAAGCATTCAATGGAAAAAACACTTCCATGAGTTGGTGCAGCCTGACATTCCATCTCAACCCTTGACGAACTGCTTGAAAAGCTTGGGCGACGAGTATAAATAAGTTTCCTAATCAGAAACCAAACACAGTTGGCCTGGATTATTTTTGCAAGTCCCTTGTTGCGGGAAAAGGTCTGTATTTCAGAATCATAACTCATCTTTGTAATGGTTTCCTATTGTGCTCGTTTCATAGACTGGTATGTTAGACGGTCCGCGGTGTCTGATAGGGTTTCAGCAGTGGTGGAAATGTTCTGTTTGCTGTCGTTATGTAGTTTCTAGCTACATTGGGTGCGGGCACTTTAAATGTGGGTAGTGTGACTAAGAAACTGATTTTTTTATCTTATTTTGTTGCAATTAATTTAAACTTAAATAGCCACATGTACCAAGCGTCTACCCTATTGGGCAGCTTAGCTCTAGAGTAATGGCCTAATGTACTTACATGGATTTTAGATGAGTGACCGTGGAAGGTGACTTAATTCTTGGTGTCCTGTGCCTTTAGTAAGTTAATAATTGTGTGTTTTTTTCATTCATAATTTGTAGTTTAAATAAAAAGCACTCTGATTGCAACAACTACAGACAGACTGTTATCTGCTACATACTCCCCAACCAAAGAAAAGTGTGTGCTGGGCGGTGATTGTTTTAGTTTTTGTGGTTCCTCATTTATCTGCCTGCCAGGTGGTGTGAGGCAATGGAAAGAACGCTTAATTGGGCGTCAGAATTTTTGGGTTCTGGTGTTGGTTCTGCCAGTAACTGCTTAGATGTATGACCTTTGGCCAGTCATTTTTCCTTCCAGGGCATGAGTTTTCTTATCTGGAAAATGAGGGGGTGGGGTTAAAATCTCTAAATTTATTCCAGATCAAAGTTTCTCTCATTCTAAGTGTTTCCTTGGTTCTTGTGGCCAGGATGGTGGCTGGGAGTGTCTCTGGTGGTCACAGAGTGTACGTGGATGTGGCTGAGAGAGCTGGGGAGCTACCCTGGGCCCTCTGTGTATGAACTGTGGAGTGTTGTAGCCCTTTTCAATTTCCCATTGGGTCTGACAAAATCCCGTGGGAAGTCAAGTTCTGCAGTATTGCTTAGTGTACTAATCAAAGATAAATCTAGAAAAAGAATGGGTAACAGGTAGCATTTAAGCAACACATGCTTAATTTAAACGTTAGTTTAACCGGACCGAGATGGCCTTGTTAGGCGACTCCCAGAGTTGGAAGTGGAGGTAAAGGCTTGGGTGTGGGTAAGATGGCCACAGTGAAGAATATCAAGTGAGGGACAAAGAGGAAGGTTGTTAGCCTGTGAGCCTAAGTGCGCTTGAGAAAGGAGTTAATCAAGTAAAACCATAACCACTACTGCTCGGTAAGCCTGAGGGAGGGAATGCAGAGCGCGGAGCCTTTCTTTGGTACCCAGGGAAGTGAGGGTTAGGAAGGCTGTGTGAAGGGACTTCACCTGTGGAAGGCTGGGTGTGAAGGAGGAGATGAGTCACATGAGGAGCAAGAGGAAGCAAGGAGCATTGTCCAGGTTTGTAAGAGCAGGTAGGCGAATGTGAAGTGTCCCATGTACCAAGGACAGAGTGGAGGGGTGGGGAGGTGGGGGGCGTGTGGGACCAGGCAGAGGCATCGCTGGGGCTGCAGGAAACATCATGTTTACCCTGAGTGGCCAGATTATTATGACCACCCATCAGTACTTCGTTGGGCCACCTTTTGCCTCCAATACTGCAGCGATTGTTGGCATTGACTCCACGAGATGCTGAAAGGTGATGTGAGGAATCTGACACCATGCCTGATGAATAGCACTGTCCAGTTCCATGAGATTTGATGGTTGTGGAACCAGCTGCCTGATGGCTCTTTTAACTTCGTCCCACAAATGCTCAATTGGATTGAGATCTGGTGATTGTGGGGGCCACCTAAGCAAGGTAAAGTCTCCCTCATGTTCTCGAAAGCACTCCTGCACAATACGAGCACCGTGGCATGGCACACTGTCTTATTGGAAGAAGCCGTCTCCATTGGGATACGCCATCAACATGATAGGATGAACTTGATCAGCAATGATACTTAGGTATGCTGTGCTATTCAGACGTTTATAATGGTCTGGCCCTCTAGCAACTTCAGCTCAAAATTATAGCTAATTTGCCTACAAACGTCAGGTGGTCATAATAATCTGGCCACTCAGTGTGTTTGGGATTTAATGTTGATGTTCCGTAGGGACCTGCGCTGATTGTGCGGTTATCGTGTGTGACCGGTGCAGAGGTAAGCCGTGCTAGTGGCTCCTCGCTGAGGAAACGCTCCTCACCATCTCCACAGGACTGTTTGCCGCGGCATCTTGCAGCTTTATTTTTATTTGTTACTGTCTTTCCGTATGTTTGGGAACAATCATCTCCAGAGATTCACTTTCATTTCAAAAAACTTATAAAGGTGTTAATTGCATTTTTCTACACTCTTATGTAATTATTTAAAATTATTCTACCAGCACCATAAATCAGAACTTTCCCATTATATTGCCCAGGAACATTTATGACCTGTTTAGACAGTTTTGATTTATAGGTTTAGGAAACAAGAATATAGAAACCTTTGCCAGGTTTTAATTTGGAAATTCTTGATCCACGTCTATTTCTGCAGAGAAGAGTGCTGGTGGGAGAGGCGAGACGGGGGAGGCGGTTCCGCACGGTGAGGTTCGAGGGAAAGAGGCGCCAGACCCCCCAACCTGGTCCTGCTCTGAAAGGAGCCACCTGTGTGTCTCTCACGTGACCTTTAACCTTTCTAGGCACTGTTCTCAACTGGTGGTTCAGGGGAGGGATCCTAATTCTGAGTTATTTAACTCCCCTTCCCCACCGAGGGAAGGAGACCTGCAGCAGGGCCTTCGCGGGGGCGGTGCGGGGTGAAGCAGGCCTGCTCGCTCACGCCCGGAGAAGAGTGGCTCCCAAAGCACCCACTAGGTTTCAAGCACCATAGTAGGTGCAGTGAGGTGCTGGGGGGCCGCACGGAGGCGGTGCCTTCAGCCTGCACAGTGCCTTAGGAAAGAACCACCACGGTGCAGCCAGAGAAGGAGACTGAGGGCGGGAGAGGTGACAAGAGTGTGCATGGAGAAGGAGGGGAAGGGGTCGTCTTCTGGGATGGAGAATCGCGATCTTTTAAATTCTGGATCACAATGAAAAAGGTGTAAAATGAGGATGAAAGCGAGGCCCAGACCAGCGGGACAGAGAGTGCCAACTGACAGTAGTTTGGGCGCCGGGTAGGGAGGCTGTGACCCTGAGTCAGTGGGAGCCCGTGTGACCTGGTGGCCCAGGGCACTGGCACCCTCGGCTGCACGCACCAGAGAGAGGCCCTGAGACCCCGCCCTCCTCTGGACAGACCGATGGCTTCGCAGGGCCAGCCCATTTCCGATGTTGAGTTCGGCAGGATGGTGGCCAACCAGGGCGCAAGGCCTGTACCCAGTTCACACCGCACCTGCTGCCCTGCATGTGAAAACCCGGAAAGATTAGCGCTTTCAGGGGAAGGGGTGATGGAGACGGGAGGAAGGGTGGCCGCTGTGGCACAGGGCTCAGTAGCATCCAGGCTCAGGGTGAGCTGGGTTCTGAAGTCCGCCATTCCTGGCGCCCAGGGGGAAAAGAGGCCTGCAGGCTGCGCAGCGCTGCCCTCCACTCTGGAGAAGAGGGTCCCCTGGCTGCTGCGACTGCGCAGTGCCCATGGGGCATGGGGGCCCTGGCTTTCCCAGGGGCTCCCTCTGCCCCTTTCGCCTTCTCAGCTGCATTGGACAGGAGGTTCCTGGGCGGGGGTGGGGGGGTGGAGCGAAGGGCAGCGCAGACCCTGGAGCAGGGAAAGCGCCTCCCGCTGCCCCAGTCTTGTCTCTGTCGGGAGTCTTCACTTTGGACAAGATGAGCGAGACAGGGGGAGGTAGATGACTGTTTAAGTCTGGATAGCCGTCTGCTTTTAGTAGGTACGGTTGTGTTGTACTTACTGTCTCCATCTACTTAGCTACACAATCTAAACTGATTTGTGTAAAGCTTGAGTCATAGTTGTATTCAATTTGTTTCTTTAGTCAAAGAATCTGGTCATTGATTGCTGTATACGAGTGCATTTTTTTGCATATGGGGTCACTCAGATAAAATTGTCATCAACAAGATTTAGGCCCTAAATATTGAGACACTTCCTTGTCCGTGCATGTGCCTGTCACCTGTCGAGATGCCACGACTTTCCGTGGACTTGGGTACCTTTTCATTCCCACTATGCAGTGTATACTGCCAGGTGAGAGAGAACAAACGGTACAGAGTTCGCCTCTTGGAGCTTATAGTTTAGACTCGCAGTGGTTCTCAACCTTCTGGCCCTTTAAATACAGTTCCTCATGTTGTGACCCAACCATAAAATTGTTTTCGTTGCTACTTCATAACTGTCATGTTGCTACTGTGATGAATCATCATGGAAATATCTGATATGCAGGATGGTCTTAGGCGACCCCTGTGAAAGGATCTTTCGACCGCCAAAGGGGTCGCGACCCACAGGTTGAGAACCACTGGTTTAAAGACAATATGTGCTTGAAACATAATGAAATGTGAAGGAAGGAAAGAAGCAAGGAGGGAGGGAGGGAGGGAGGGAGGGAGGGAGGGAGGGAGGGAGGGAGGGAAGGAAGGAAGGAAGGAAGGAAGGAAGGAAGGGGAGAGGGAGAGAGGGAGGGAAGAAAGGAAAGAAGGGAGGAGGAAGGGAAGGAAGGGGGAGGGTGGGAAGGGAGGGAGGAAGGAAGGAGGGAAGAAAAGAGGGAGGGAGGGAGGAAGGAAGGAAGGAAAAGGGAGGAAGGAAAGAAGGAAGGAGGGAGGGAGGAAGGAAGGAAGGAAGGAAGGAAGGAAGGAAAAGGGAGGAAGGAAAGAAGGAGGGAGGGAGGGAGGAAGGAAGGAAGGGGAAAAGAGAAAAGAAAGGGAAAAGGAAGGGGACGAGAATGTTAATTCATTTACATATTTATTCATTTGTTTATAAATTCATCAAATACTTGCTAAGGGGCTGTTATGTACAGGGCACTCTATCTTCTTTTTTCAGTCTTTATTCTGTATTATATTTGCCCCCCTTTCCCCATTGACCCCTGCTAGCCTGCCGCCTCCCAGCACCCTGCTGTCTGTGTCCGGGTGATGCATATGTGCATAGGAGTTCCCTGGCTGATCTCTGCCGCCCACCCCCTCTCTGGCAGGTGAGGGACTGAGTCCCTGTTGGAAGGGATGCTGGAAGGGAGGGGACGCGGATGTAGGATGGGGTCAGGGACGCGGCGCCGTTCCGTACCATGATGGCGAGGCTGTGGTTAGTGAGCGGCTTCCCCTCCGCACGTGTGCGTGTGTGTTTCTCTCTCTCTCTCTCTCTCTCTCTCTCTCTCTCTCTCTCTCTCTCTCTCTCTCTGAGGAGGATTTGCCTGATGGAGGAGCACTTTTTGTTTAAACTTCTGTGGCTTCTCTCTCCTTTTCTATGCCACTAAGTTTCATAGAATCTCAGGACTTGGTGGTCCCTGCGGCCCCACTTAGTGCAAACGGAACTGTGAGCCGCAGGCACCCTGCTGCCGCTGCCGCAGGCCTTGTAAGCTGGCCGCTGTGTGGAGGCGGGTCCTCTTCGTGCGTCTGTTCTCCTTCCCGTTATGACCAAAGTCCATTCTCTCACACCCGTTGGTGACCAAAACCTCTCGCCCCTGGGCCCCTGCTCCTCGGCCTTCTGCTGGTGGCGCCCAGCCCCGGTGTGGCACTCACCCCCCAACACTGCAGAGGCCCATCACACCACCCCCTGCGCCCAGCCTCCAGGGAGCGAGAGTCCAGGCCGCTGGCTTGAGAGCATAGACATACCCAGCCTCAGCTCCAGGTGCCCAGAGGCGCGGGAGCTGGCCCGGTGGACACGGCGTGGACCAGGGGCAGAGAGAAGCGGGCAGAGGGGATAGGAAGGGAGGGGTGCGTTTTTGAGAGGAAATGGAGGAAAAGAAGAAAAGCTCTTTCATCTGAAGGGAGGGAGACCTGCACCAGTGGTGGCTGCCCAGCCTTGGTAAGTCCGCAGTCCCCGTGCTGCCGCTCAGGTGAAGTCCCTGCGGGTGTTCCTCATGCTGTCCCCACCCTCCCTGCCAAGCACAGGCCTCGCACTACCCTTAAATATCCAGCAGAATCCTTGTCTTATTTTAGAAGTGCTCTTATCCCCTTAGGCTGAGAAGGGAAACCCTCTTTTTTTTAAAAAAAAAAAACATAAACAAAAAAATACCCACATATTTTTATTGATTTCAGAGAGGAAGGGACAGGGAGAGAGAGATAGAAACATCAATGATGAGAGAGAATCATCAATCGGCTGCCTCCTGCACACCCCACACTGGGGATTTAGCCCGCAACCCAGGCCTGTGCCCTGACCAGGAATTGAACCCTGACCTCTTGGTTCACAGCTCCATGCTCAGCCACGGAGCCACGCCCGCCAGGCAGGGAGCCCTCCTGTCTGTCCCCTGCTATCTGTCTGTCGTCTCTTTATTTCAGCAAATGCTCAGATGCTTGTGGTTCCAGGCCATGACCTCTCTGGGCACTAAGAGAGTCCCATGCCTTACCTCGGTCAGTGTGCATGTTGGAAACTTTAAAAGGAATCTTAAAATCAGTTCATGGGTTGTTACACCATGTGTGAAATTGTGAGTGCATGCGGAGCCAGATGCCATGGTAGCTGGCTCCCCCAGAGGCTTTCCCTCACAGAGACAACAGCAGCAAAACATCCCAGACGCAGGCTGCCGAGTCCACAGATTAGGCCTCATGGTGACCAGGCTCCGTGTCCTCAGGAGGGATGGACGGCCACTTAAACTGATGAAAAGTAACTAATTACCACGTGAGCTGGACCTTTCTATACGCATCTTCTCAAGACCAGACTGATTAGACCTCAGAAGGCGTCGCTGTCTCTGAGATGCATGCTTGCTTCCCAATTTCCCTGGAATCCAACCTAAACATCACCTGTGGCTTCTCCCTGCATGGCGACATCAGAGCCCACCAGGGCACCTCACACACAAAGCTGCTCACTTTCCTGTCTCCTTTCCAAAGTGAGACCCTGCAGAAGCAGGAGAACGGCTTGGGAGGTAGGACCAGAAATCCAGAAGATGACTTTTGGGAGCAGGATGGTGGAGAGAAGACCATGGGTGGCAAAGGAGAGGTCGGGTGGGTTTAGAGCCGCAGCTCGATCCAGCGACTTGCATGGCATGGCTTTCTCCCGGGCACAAGTTGTTGATGTTTCACAGTCTGAGACCTAGAGAGGATCAGAATAAGGGCTTTTAGTTGTTTTCCCAAAGGCATTTTCCCTTCCTCTCTTTGTTCCCTGATTTACCATTGACAATGAGAATCGTGTCCAAGGTCCTCGAGCTCTAAAATTCTATTTATAGTTTTCAAACTATATTCCTGGTAGTCTTTTTTTAATCCTCACCTGAGGATATGTTTTTATTTATTTTTAGGTTGGGGGGGGAGACAGAGAGAGAGAGAGAGAGAGAGAGAGAGAGAGAGAGAAACACCGATGTGAGAGACAAACATTGGGTGCCTCCTGTATGTGCCTGACCAAACCCGCGACCTTTCAGTGCCCTGGACGGCAGTCCAACCAGCTGAGCCCCGGCCGGGCTGCCAGTGTTATTCAGGACCTTACCTGAAAGCAGGGAACACCTAGAGGTTAGTGCTCTGCTGCTGTGACGTGTACCCGCAGTCATAAGCCATCCGTGATGGTGGTTGTTGTTAGTGCCATATTGTTAAAGAAACTAGAGTATTGCATTCCTGTTTCCCTTTGTTCAGGTCAAGTGTGGGCCTAGAGGGGTGACGTGATGCCCAGCCACACTGTGATACATGGCAAGGTCACACAGAGCCCTGTGTCGCGGGCAGCCCGGCGGCCTGCTCTCGGGCTAGACAGACGCCGCGGAGCTGCGGGGCTGGGCAGCTCAGGTGCCTCTGCCTGGCGCTGCTGGGGAGACCGTTGGAACTGCTTGGGAACCACAGGAGCCTTCAGAGTGGGAAGCAGAGACCAAAGGAGGTGCAGTCTGTCCCTGAGTGCTGACCACACCCGCCCCAGCCCCACAGCGCCCCCACGAACTAGCCTGTAGCCTCTCTACAGAAGACAAAGCTCGGCTGCTCTCAACGCTGGGTGTGGGGGAGCGGGGGCCTGTGGCTGTGAAGGAAAGAGATGATGGAGAGCTGGCGGGCCCCAGATGTCTGCTGGGCCGCCCAGTGTGGAAGGCGGTGATCTTGGGGGGCTGCCTCCCGGGTGAGAGTCGCGGTGGCGGGACTGGTGCTCTGTATAACCATGGACTCGGGTCTAGAGCCCTGTCTAGGGTGCTGCTTCCCAACTGCTTCTGAGGTTGCTGCTGCTGAGCTGCCTGTTCTGTCTGGGAGACGCGTCCGAAATGGCCAGCAGGGACCTGCAGGCCTCGGCTTCCCGGGCCCCCATGCCAGAGCCTCCTGCAGGCTGGCCTGGCTCTGCGGCTGGGGCAGGTGAGGTGTGAGCCACTGCCTACCCACCTCCAGGACACTGCTTTCTCCCCCAACAAAGGAGAGGCGACAGCAGGGCAGGTCCTCGGGCGGCACATGGGACCAGGTGCCTTTTCACCCGGGAAGTGCCACCTGCCTTGCAGCGCCTTCTCCTCTCGAAAGTTCTTCACGTATATTCCTGTTAACATTTCCTTCCGTGCCTTCTCTCTCTGCAGCTTTTTAAAGTTGTCTTGAATACCTTGAGGGAGTTGAAATTTCCGAATGCTGGCTGGGTTACCAGCAGAGGGCAGGCGTCATGAAGGTTTTGACAGGAGGGCGTGTCTGTCTAGGTCACAGGAGGGTGGCCTTGCTGGGGAGGTAGACCTGGGAGCACCATTCAGAGGGCAAGCAGGGACACGCTCCCTGTGCCTCTTCGTCGCCTGCTGCACAGGACAGGTCTCCCGAAAAGCTGACTTTACTAAATAAAGGTGGCTAGTTGCCTTTACCTGATATTCAGCAATTTCTACATAATTAAATGGTAAAAAAATCAAATGTAATTTCATCCCCCATGAGCCATCTCTTCTTTCCCCTTCAGTGACCCAGTTCTGGCTCGGCTGCAGACGGCGGGCTTGCAGGGGCTGCCGGCGCTGTCACTCTGCCTGGAGATAAGGATGGGCAGTGGTCCTTTCTTGGCATCTGAAGGAGGAAGCTCTCGGGAGACTTCCTTCCCTCAGTGTGCACCTCTGAGAACCATGCGCACTTCATTGCAATAGCGAAACCTGTTGTAGCAGCAGTTCAGTCTACATTTCACATGATGGTGAGACTAGGGAGTACAGTGTTAGGAGAGGGATCTGTTACTGTTGATCAGATGCAGAGTTAGGACAAAATGTTGCCATTTTTCTTTTCCGTATGTGACTTTGTTTACTAGTGGCGTTTTATGAACGTCTTTCCATTTAGAGTGAGAGGTTTGGAGCGGGGGAGTTAAATGTTTTCCATAGCTTACATACCTCTTCATATATCATAAGGCACCTGAAGGTTGACAAGTCATGCCATCTATAAAAACGCAATATGCAAATCGACCGAATGGCTGAACAGCAGAACCACCGTCCAGACGACCACGCTATAACACCCACTGGTGCCAGGCCAGCCAAGGCGGGTGCAATGCAATTGGTTGGGGCCCCAGCCATCGCCCCACGATCGCCCTGCAGAGGGAGGCCCAGGCTACTGGCCAGCCAGCAGCACTGTGGCAGGTGGGTGGGGCCTCCCTCCCTACAGAGGGAGGCCCAGGCTACCCAACCTACAGTGCTGCCGTGGGTGGGCGGGGCCTCCCTCTGTGGGGTGATAGATAGGCAAGGAAATGTTTTCCATGAGGCATCCATAAACACTGACGGGAAAACACTGACTGCGAGAGGGTGCAGGCTGGGCTGAGGGGACCACCCTCCCCCCCCCCCCACACACTGAGTGCACAAATTTTGTGCACCGGGCCTCTACTGTAAATATAAGTTAACCAGGACACTGGCATTAGAAAATGTTGCATTAAGTGAGGATGCTAATGGAAATTGGGAAGAGGTTATAAAGCGAAACTTAAACTCCTGTAGAAGCGGGAGAACTCATCCTTTCCTTTGGCCGAACAGGCACAGAAGGAAAACAGCCTAATCAATAGCTTCATGGCCAACACAGACAACAGAAACATACACGCAACCAGTGCAAAGCTACTGACTCCCCTCCCTCTACATCAGTGGTTCTCAACCTTCCTAATGCCGCGACCCTGTAATACATTTCCTCATGTTGTGGTGACCCCCCAACCATAAAGTTATTTTCGTTGCTACTTTATAACTGTAATTTTGCTACTGTTATGAATCGTCATGTAAATATCTGATATGCAGGATGTATTTTCATTGTTACAAATTGAACATCATTAAAGCATAGTATAGTGATTAATCACAAAAATAATATGTAATTATATATGTGTTTTCCGATGGTCTTAGGCGACCTCTGTGAAAGGGTCATTCGACCCCCAAAGGGGTCGCGACCCACAGGTTGAGAACCGCTGCTCTACATGAAGGATGTCCTGACTTGTGTTCTTAAGTAAAAGTTCCACTTAAATCGAGAAGGAACAGTGGCTCCTTGGAGACACATGCCCAAATCTTGGAAATGGGCATTGCTGTTGCCCGTCATTAACTCTAGTGGCTGCGGGTGGCAGTCCTGGCGAGGTGCCTGCATTGCACTATATTAGTTGGAAAGGGAGAGGAAATAAGCGTTAACACAAGTGTTGTTTGGAAGAAGATGGAGAATTGAGTTAAGGTCCTGGCCTCTCACGTTGCAGTTGATTTTCTGACCCGGCAGTTCATCCATTTTTATTTCACTGACTCTGGCAGATCAACTTTCCGGCAACAGAAACCGCAGTGTCTCCTGTGAGGACACACACCTGACTTATCTGGGCGAGTCTTCGCCTCAGTGCTGCTGAAGTATGTGAGCCGGTCCCTTCCCGCGTCTTTCTCGGTTATTTCCAAGCAGCTCCTGGCAAGGCAGGACCTGGGCCGGAGCCGGCCTCTCGGGCCAGGCCTGCTGCGGCCTCCTCACCGCTGCGCGTGCCTCATGCACAGGAGTCCCGCCTGGCGCTCCTTCCCGACTCTTCCCTCATTCTCAGCTCGATGGGCAGGAAAACCTTTCACCTTCGTCTGTGGTCACAGCTAAAGCTCCGCAGAACCAAACATAACACATGATTTTAGTCCCAGGTGTGCTATTTGGTGGTTGGAGTTTGGGGTGGGATCCTAGTAATCTGTTCTTAAGTACACAGCCAGCGGCACAGTGGACTCATTCAGCAACTGATAGGTTTCCTAACATGTGGTGTTTGAACAAGGGCTGTATCTGTTGTGGGTGTTCGCTTAGGATGTGGGCATTAAAAATATTTCTAAGTACAGTACTTAGCATTTCCTTCACTCTTTTTTAAACAGTAGCCGCTCTACTCACTTTGCTATCCTGGCCTCTCTTTTCTGTAACCTTTCAGTGTCTGCTCCCCACAGGACCTGTGGTGCTGGGTGTGGGGAAATCACTTTGCCTTTCAGAACCTCAGTTTCCCCCTCTAAAATGGGATTGCAATTTCTACTCAATTCTAACGGCCTCCCCAAGTCAAATGCCTTCTTAGTTTTTTGGCACTTGCCCAGCCTTTCCAAAAGGCCCTCGTGGTGCTGAGTAAGTGGCGTTAATTAAGTCTTCGAGGTGACTGAGCTTTAGCATTTCCTATTGTACTGCCGCGGTGGGAGAGTCCAGTTCTCAGTGAGTCCCTGGAAGGGCAAGAGGACCCACACAGAAGGGGGTCCCTGGGAATCCAGAATTCATCGAAGTGGCCTGGCAGATACAGCTTCTCCACGTTCATCACTGAGGGGACATTTCCTTGCCTAGAAGTCGTCTCTGAGTCACTAGGCCATGTCTGGAGAGAGGACAGGGAGGGCTCCAGGTGGCCTCAGTTAGCTTGCTAAGCCACTTCCCTCACTACACTGTCGCCTCCCTTCTCCAACCAGCCATCCTCTAAGCACCACCCCTCCCCAAGCACCCCCCCCAGGCCTCCTGCTCCCACTGCTCCCCCCTCTGTGGTCCCATGTGCTTAAAAGCCAGCATCATGGTGCTTGTGTAACTGCCGCATTGCCTCACGCCAATATTCCGTGGAGACTCATCTCCCAGCTGGGTCATAGGCGTCTCTAATGTTTGTTGTTTGCTTGTTTATTTGTTTATTGTTGGTTTTGATGCTCTGGGACTATTAGCGATAAACACTGACGGGAAAACAAGGTAGTTAGTTCAACTTGTAAAAGCATGCATGAGTTTTATGGATGCCTCATGAAAAACATGTTTATTAAAAGAGTGAATTGCTTGTTCAAAATGCACCCCGATTTTGTTCACAGACATTAAATCTTAAATAATTATAATACCCTTGAAAAAGTCACATGTGTATTTTTGAAATGACCATTTCCAGTTTCTGACTGTGCATTGGTTGAAGAGAACTTCCTATATTTTTACTTTCTGTCTGTGGGACCCTGCCAGGCCCTCCCAGTGGAGTGCCTTGTCTCTTTAAAAGTCAGAACTCTAAGATTCCTGGTAAATTTGGGCAGATCCAAGGTGTTCCCCACCCCCTCCCCCCCAAAAAAAAGACCACCCTTGGTTCTCTATTGAATATTCATGAGAGGGCGGGGTCAAATTTTCCTGACCTGAAAAATTCCATTAATAAATTTGTTATCTGACACAGGAACACTTTAGCGGGGAGAGTGGCTGTGCTGGACTCATTTAACATCTGATCATGAGCTGACAGTCAATGGCTGCTTTTGTCTCTTTTGCAGCCAGATTAGTGGGGGATTGTCTGCTGACCTTATTGAAATTCAGGCATTGGCTTGATTGGAAATTTTATCAATATGCTTTTTGGTTGTAGTACTTTTAATTTTAACACCTAAAATGGAAAAATACTTTCAAGTAAACCTGGAATTACTAGGTTGTGGCTTTCTTAACTGAAGGAAAATAAGTAATTGTTGATGCCACTACTCTTTTTCCTTGAGTATTTTGAGAAAAATAATAAAAATGATTTGCTTTGTGTTTTCTGTCTAGGGCCCCAGGCCAAGGAGTTTCCCCCCAGTTACAGGTGTCAATGGAGGGTGCTTTCTAGAACAGCCGAAAGGGACCCCCTTGGCCTGACACCTACATTGTGCCAGTTGAGCCGACAGCGTATTTGTGACTTTAAAACCCAAGTACTCGGATTTAAATAGCACTGAAGACCAGCGACTGCTTCTGACAGGCCCTGCTACAGTGTCTGTACAGAGTGGCTTTTGTTGCTGTTGCATAAATAGGACAGGAATGTACAGAATTATTTCTTAGGGGACCCGTCAGTTGCTCTCTTTGCAGCTGCCCCCGTGGAGGGCCAGCACTCGGCTTAGCGAACCAGGCCGCCCGTGGCCACGCACTTCCCGGCCGGCTCCGCCGGCACCGCGCACCGGGGAGCCAACGCCTGGAGGAGGCGGGAGGCCGGCCGCGAGCCGGTCCACGTGCAGCGAAAGTTCCCGAAAGGCCGCGTGGAGGGAAGCGCCCGGAGCCCGCACCCTCCCGGGCCTCAGCAGCGGCCGGGGGCGCGGAGTCCCCGCCGGCCCCGGCGCCTCGGGAGATCGCCACGGCGCACAGCACGCCAGCGGCCGGAGCGGGCGGCGGGCCGAGCGCCCGCGAGGGGGCCGGGCGAGGCTCACCTGCCGGGCGCGGGGCGCGCGGGGCCCATTGTGTGGGGGGCGGCGCGGCGGCGGCAGGCGGGCTGTGATTGGCGGAGCGGGCGGGGCGGGGGCCGGCGCGGCGCGGGTGGCAGCCCGCGAGCCGAGCGCCCGCGCGTGCAGTGCGCCGCGCCGAGGCCGCCGGACCCTCGCCCGCCCGCCCGGCCCCCGCCGCCCGCGCCCCGCGCCCCGCGCGCCCGGCGGCTACATGGACGGTGTCAGGTGGGTCCCCGGGCCGCTCCGCGCCGCGCGCCCGCCGCCTCCGGGCGCTTCCCGGGGCCTCGCCGTGGCGGCCGCGCAGCGCCCGGCGTCGGAGTTGAGCCTCTCGGAGCAGCGCCGATACTTGAGGTCACCAACTTGGCGGGAGTTGCGCGGGGGAAGCGGCGGCGGCACGGGTGGGGCGCAGGCCTCTCCCGCTGCCGGCCGGTGCGGGGCGGGGGCCGCGGAGTTGGAGGAAGTCCCGCCGCGCGGCTCGCGCGCCCCGGTTCCTTCGCGATTCCTTCCCCGCGGGGCTGGCCTGGCGCAGCCGCCGGGGTGCAGCCCCGCCACCCGGTTCGGGGGGACCCGGGTGTGAGCTGTGCCCCTGGGGAGTCTGTGAACGCACCGGGCGCCTTCGCCGGAGGGTGAGCGGGGCGCTGCTCTGGCCCCGAGAGTTTGTTCGGCGTCTGCGGGCTGTCGGCGTAGCGCCCGAGGGAAGGAGCCCCGGCCGCGGAGAGGAGGGGAGGGGAGGGGAGGAGGGGGACGACGCCCGCCGCTCGCCGCGGAGCGGGACCCGCAGTCGGGGCTCCCCGCCGCGGTCGCGTTCCTCTGCGGGCCGTGAAGTCTGCGCGGCGCGGCCTCCTCCATCCCCGCGCCGCCGGCTCCGCTGTCACCGCGCCCGGGGCCCGGTCAGCGGGAGGGGCCGCCCCCACCCGGCGCGCGGCTGGGGCGCAGGGGAGCTTCGGAAGTGGGTGGTAAAGTTTTAGAGCAAAGTACATAGGGACTCTTCCTCTTTGGGATTAACTCCTTCAAGGCCTGCATTATAAGTAAAATATTAAACTTCTATATTCCTGTCCGCACAGACCAAATATTCTAATCAAGCCAATTTAAAAATGCAAATCATCTCATTTCCATAGATTCCAGCATTCTGAAGTGACACATTTCTGGGGGAAATTAAGCCTGATAACAGGAAATGTGAATCATACTATCAGTGACTAATCTGCTTAAGGAAAAAAAAAATGTTACATTTATTTTATCATTAGGAAGTCCGTGTTAAAGAAGCCATTTTTTAAAAATCAAGTGAAGTTTTTATTTTAGAAGCAGCCCTGTATTGCTTTTTCTGTTGTTCATTTTTTTTGTTTTGTCATAAAATTTTCAAGAGGGATGTGTGTGTGCCATTCAAGGTAGTGTATTCGGGAAAGTGTTCAAGTCAGGATGTCATTGCCAAAGCCCTCAAACACGATCACTTTAAGATTTTCGATTTGGATTTGATGTGTTGCTGCTGCTGTTGTTTAAAAGAATATTTCTTGAACGTTGACTCATCACTAAGTAAACCAAATGAAGACAGAAGCAGATTCTCCAAATTGGTACCCTTTGCATACATTGAAAAAGTGTCTACTTCTGTCTTATGTGATTCTTTGTTGCTGCCTGACACATTTCAGTGAAAATTGTGTAAAAATGAAACCAAAATACAGACTGCCTACCCAGAGACCCGACTGGCTGACTCTGGGATGTGATGGAGCTGAACTGAGAAGCAGCGGCTGACACTTGATAATCACAGTTGATTTATTGTTCATTAGGACTGCATTAGCCCTTTCAGGCCGGCCACTTATTTGTGTAGTGGCCTGTCAAGAGCCAGACTGCAAGCACCTGTCATTTCTAAGGCATGAGATAGGCAACAAATATTCATCTGATGCAAATGAAAATACGTGAAGGGCCACATGATTACACATTTTTTCTTTACCAATCTATAAGGAGAAAACTATTTTAAAGACTTTTTTTATACTCCGGGCTACTTATAGAGTGAAAGCAGTAGGCTTTATATTCTCTTATTTGCCCTAAGAACTTGCTTTTCTACCTATATGTGCTGCTCATCTGATGAAAAGTTGGTCAGTAAAGGAAATGAGAAACATAGCATGTCAATTATTTACTCGGAGTAATTCAAGAAAGGTAGGCTTTCTGTTTGTGTTGTATTTTAAAATAAACATATTTCATTAAATGAAACTAATAAACATGGGCTGATTATATGAAAATGTGATGACATCATAGCTAAGCTATGATAATGTTGGATAATAATGTCAAGTGCATTTTCTGCAATGTGTTTCACTCTCGATTTTTTTCTTCCCTCCTTGGAAGGGAATGATCTCATGACATATAATAGAAAACAACTGAAGTGTCAAAAGAAAACAAAATTGGTGAACTTTTTTGTCTGCAGCCATAGAAACGCAGATTAACTCATATTTTCCCAGAAGATGGACTGGAAACATTCTGCATGAGGGTATATAGTGTATTGTCTTCTCAGAATTTTCATTTGACAGGGATTTTAGAGGCTGTGATCTTAATTAAATCTCAACTAGCTGAAATAATGCATCTAAAGGCATGCAGTGTTGCGTAACCTTGCTCAGTTGGTAAACCATAAATCATCAGAAAGCTTGTGATAGGAATGGTTGGCTTGAATTTTTTTTTTTTTTTTTTTGCAGTTAAGTGTACCTCAAAAAACAAAACCCTGCCATCGCTGCTTTGTATTTGCACGTTGTCAGGAGCTGTCATTGAAAGATAAACTCTTTCAAGACACTGGCCAGTTATACAACTTTCCAGCCAGCCTCCACATACTTGCAAGATACAGAAAAATTAAAATCCAGATTAATTAAAAGCAGTGAAATTACAGATTTATCTGGGCTAATGTGGCAGAAGTGTGTTTGAGTTCACTGTGTTTCTGAAACAGCCAAGGGAGAGCATTGTAACCAGCTTCTGAGCTTGATATAAAATTTGAGTAAAATCTGAATTGGCAAAAAGAAGGTTGAGCAGTTCATTTCATTATGTGGTTTAGTTGTAGATGAACATCACTAACGAGAAACTTAAAGCTATGTTCTCAGTAGCTGGTCAAGTATAATAACCACGTGGAGTCCACTTCAGGTGGTTCTTTACGAAGGTAGCGAGGGATAATGCAGCAACAGATGATGAGAGAATGTTCAGGTAAATAAATACCTAGTGCCTGTGCATGTTACATGTTAAAAATGTGAATTCCATGACAAGACGGTATAATCATTAAATGGCTGCCAACTAGTCCAGGTTTTACAAATCCTAGTGCTTGTAAATACTGGGTTATTTACCGTTCATACCTTTAAACATGTTTTTAACTGCTGCATTTGTGGTTCACATGCATTCTCCAGTAGGAGATGCTGAATAAAAACAGCCATTCTGTGATACGTTGATTTTATGTCTCTGTACACATTATTTCCTACGAGTCTAGGAGTTATGTTCTGACGATCTGTAGATGTCTCAGGGCAAAGGCATGTAGTTTTATGTGTACCTGCATGGCTAGATTGGGGTAGTCTTAGCTCCCTAGGCTAAATTTGTTTTTGTTTAGTGTGAAAGGTTCCTTTTCTTGGAAGCGGTATGATATTTCTGGGCATTTGTTTTACTCATTGAGGAGTGTGCAGTACGTTTTTTTTTCCTTCTCATAAAATTCAGCTTTATTTTATTTAAGAAAAAAGAAAGCTCGGGTACCTCTCAGCTAAACAGTCCTCTGGGGAATTATTTGGAAAGAGGTAAACTGGCCTCGACTTCAGGATTGTAGGAATAATCTTCTTTGAGTCCCTCTTCCAACCTGGCAGTTGTTTGAAGAGACGTTAATTTAGAATGAGGAAAATGAAGAGCAAACATGCATCGTGCCTCATTTTCAAATCCCGGTAAAAGCATGAAGAGGCGGGCTAAATGTTGTGTGCACTTTTTTTAGAATACCTTGGTATCATGTTTTAATTTTTAAGTTTTATCTTGCCCTCCAATCTGAGACATCATTGTTCAAATAACTGAGAACAAGGTAAGTCAACAACATCAAAAAGGTCGGCTTCTCTGATTTCTCAAGGGCTTGTTATTTTGTACTTCCCAATTCTATTTGATGTCTTGACAAAACAAGATGACACAGGGGAGAATACATTAAATTTTGATTTTTTTTTTTCATCTAACCTGTTACAGTTGTGGCAGCTTAATTTCTCATACTTTCTCCTGAAGATGGCTTTTTGTAAAATTACTCTTAATTGTCACACTGCTTCATGAGACGTGTCCTCACAGCTTTCCCATTTGCCTGGATTTTGCTAAGTATTTTTGAACATATTTTGACCTTTAACACATTGGGAGCTTTTGGTTGGGCTTTGTCTTCATTAGAAATAAATCAGTGAATGGTGAGATTGTCAAAGAAGCAACTGATGTTTTCTCATTAGAATCTAATTTGCACCCCTTAGCTTAACTGTGATGTATAAGGTGAAGGTGATGGGAATACATGTGAGAAACTGCACAATTTGAGAAACTGAAGTTGTAATTCTAAAAAAAAAAAAAAAAAAAAAAAAAAGACCTTACCCAATTTTGGAATCATCTAATTGTGGCCTACCTACATGCTTCAATCCAGTTATAGTCCCCTTTCTGCCTCAGTAATGGGGTGGGGGGGCAATAGGTATTTGCAGTTAAGCTCCCCCTGATATTGTCTCTGCTGGTTAAAACATGAAGAAAGCAGAGCTATACTTTTAATTCTCAGTCTTAGAAAAATCTCTTATTGACAAAAGATACACATTTTATTTTTCTGCATTTAATAGTACCCTTTGATGTAAGCCATATCTACAACTCAGGCTTCATGCTGATCGTGTATGTGTCTCAGCGAGGATTGAGGCTTATTTAGCCAGAGCTCATTCTTCCCCTCCAGACCTCAGAATCTGGACAGAATCGTTTCTGTGCTTCTCTGAGCTACTTTGGAATATTTCTCCCTTCCTATTTGCAGCACTTAAACATGATTTTTGTTATTAATATAAAATGTCATGGCAGCTTTAATTCACGTGTACTGAAATTTTTCCATCCCTCCTACAGGAGGAAGAGATTGAGGGAAGAAAAAGTCTTCATTTTTCTTGATTTAAATAATAATAATATTAGGTTGGCAACATCTGTGCTTATTGGATGATTATTTTCATGTTTAACAATTGCTAATGGGAGAAGTGATTTAATTTATGTAAACTTTACATTTTTATGCAAATGAAGCTGATATTTATTGGAGCTAAGACAATTCTGCTGGCACTTACTGAGTAACCTTGTGTGCACGGGATGTTAGAGGACAGCCGTGGAGGTTCCACTGACTCCTCTGCTGTAAACAAACAGGAATTTCTGCTCCTCTTTAAATCTAAAGACAAAAGAAGAGCTGGAGAGCCTTGCTGGAGATTGCTCCTTAGGGTTGATAACCTGAAGAACTCCTGATTGGCAGGCAAGTCGGCCACACAACCCTTTCTGAAAGAAAGATAGCCTTTCTTGATAGATTACAATAAACAACATGGCAAAAAAATGAAATGCTAATTGCATTTTAAAGAGGCCTTTTTTCTAAAATTTTAATAGGTAGTTGTATTGTTACTGAGAGAACAGTTATGCTAATGACTCACTGCTTAGCCGATTTTGCATTAATATAACAACCATTACCTGCCTTCATGCTTCCTACAGTATTGTGGCAAAGTAGCTGAGTCTAAAGGAGTTATACAAAAAGCAGAATTCTATAATGAAACAGAATTATACTTCCCACATGAATAGTAGGCTTTATTTTTTTAAGACTGAAATATTATGTCAGAAATGTATTTTCTTTCCTCTGTGATACAGGTACCTAGCATGGTATCTGTGTGTGTGTGTGTGTGTGTGTGTGTGTGTGTGTGTGTTCTTTCTAGATACCATGAGGAATGGATAGAAGCTTCCTAACTTTTCTGTTTGACAGTATGCCAGTTGTAGTCATTGGCTTATTAATTATGAAAACTGTCGTCTTTCTCAGGACAGTGGTGGCGTTTCCTCTACAGAGGCTTCTATTCTGTATGGCTTTGTAAAATTTGACATAGTTCTGTGTGTGCGCGCGTGTGTGTGCGTGTGTGTGTGTGTTTTGTTTTGTTTTTTTAGCGGAGCCATTTTCTTTGGTTTTGTTTTGATATTCTGGAGCCTTCTAATTTAATTTGATTTGCTCTGGTTATTTGATGAACTAGTGCCGAACCTGGTCAGTTAACATCCAAACTCAACCCGAGGTCTCTATGGCACTCCAGTTTCCTGGGGCATACGTGTGGTAAAAGGCCAGAGATTAAAAATGGTTTCTAAATTATTAATCCAGATAATTGAAATAATTGTACTTAAAATGTTTTATCTTCTCATTTTTATTATTTCTACACATAGCAATTATGAGAAGTTGACGAACCAATTTCTGTGTATACACTGGATAGTATTTCCTTGTAGATAAATGAGTATAAACTAAAGAGAACGCAAAAAAAACGATAAAGTGTGATTTTCAGTATTTATGTTGTGTCTTCTCCCCTCCCACCCAATTCCTCCAATTGTCTCCTAGATTAAAAATAAGTATTGTTTCTATGGGTGTTTTTATTTGTTAGCCTTTAAGATTTTTTCCCCTTCCCATCACATACCATGCCCCTTAGGAATAAGAGAAAACAGTAATACAAGCCATTTTATTTTATTTTATTTTTATTGCTTAAAAAATATTACAAAGAGTAGTACATTTGTCTCCCCCCGCCCCGACCTTCCCCCAGCCTCCCCTCTCTCCTCCCCCCCCCCCCCAGTGTCTTGTGTCCATTGGTTATGCTTACATGCATGCAGACAAGTCCTTTGGTCATTTCAGTGGTCTTCTAGCGTTCAGACGCTATAGTCATTGTGAAGTAAAAGGGTCTGCATCAGGCAGCATGTATACCGCAGTGGAGGGGCTTTTAGCAGCACTTGTTTGTGCTGACAACGTTTTGCCACTTTCTGGCATTAAGGTGGCAACATGCCCAAACTAGCAGCGTCCCATGGCCCAAGCTCAGCTGTGTTTCTGCCACTCGGGCAGGTTTATGCACACCTGGGGTCGGCCACTCCCAGTTGGTATCAGTCAACAGTGTGTCACAGAGTGTGTGTGTGTGTGTGTGTGTGTGTGTGTGTGTGTGAAATTTGGTTTTGTATGCTAGCATTCTTTAAATGTCTGCCACAAGTTTAATTTGCATTTCTGATCCCTGAAGGCAGCTAGACAGAATCATTCTAGTTCTTCATAAATTTCCTTCTATGATTCATTGTTAACTGAGAAAACATACTCATTTCTAGATACTCAAACAGTTAAGGTAGTTACAGTATCGCAGACATAATCTTTTTTCATTATATTTAAATTGTCATTTGAGAAAGAAATCAAGAAATAGGTTGAACTCCCAGTTAAGACATGAGCCTTCTAACACACAAAAAAACATCAGAAATTACTGTGTGTTTTTCTCAAGGCGGGTAAGTGGATGGCATAGAATTAAGAGCCAAAAGTTCTAGTTTTGCCTGAATACTCTCAAAGAGGGGCCCATAAATATTAGAACACTGTAGTTAAAAACTCACATGACTGTTTTAAATACTATTGATTTAAACCACTAGCTAGGTTTTATGAATCACAGTGTAATTTCTGAGCTTTGACCATATTTCTCAATGCTAAAGCACTCTCTCTTGTGTGCCTTTAGCCGCTTTCCAGACATTCAACACAGGATTAAATGATAGTAGTTACAGTGATCAATAGGTTAAGACGGTGCAATCCCTCTTGCTGCTAATGACCTCGGTAGTAATGGGCAATAAAGTGCGGGCTCTAACAGCCTCTCGCTGGTGCTCGTGCCCTTTGGTTCCTGGTGTTCGTAGGGACGGCTGCACGAAAAACTTGGACATTGGGAGTTAAGGGAGTGGATATCTAGGCTATAATTTTTAACTATTTAAAGCCTTAAACTGTGCCACCCCCCCCCCCTCCTACCCCATAATGCTTTCTGTCCATTTGGGTATGCTTGCTAAAGCTTTCCATAACCAATTTCATGACATGTTGGAACTTTAGGGAAAGGAAATCTCAGTTTTAACACATTTGTAAATAAGCTCAAGTCCACTTCGGAGGCCCAGAGCTAACTGGTGTTAGATGTGGTTTCAGAGATAAAAGCAGAGGTAGGGCCATTGGCTGTGAGAGCCCCTCGTGATGATTCAGAACCGTCCCCCTCTTTTTCCTCGGGCTGTGCCTGCTGCTTTCAGCACCTCCATCGAATGCCCCAAGGGGAAAAGGAGAGACCCATGTTCCCTTGTTTGTTGTGTAACACAGCTACAAAAATGGAATAAATAACTATGGGAAGAGTTAAATTATTGGCTGTATGTCAGGGTTTCAAAATTATCTTTATAGATGTCAGCCTTCTTTTAACTTTTTAAATTGATTTTATTGAAGTATGATTTACATACTCTAAATAAAATGCACTCATTTTACCTGCACAGTTGGAAAATTTTGATAATTTTATACATCCTGTGACTACCTCTCGATCAAGGCAGAGGGCACTTAGAGTAGCCCCCAAAGTTCCCTTGCAGTCTTCCTAGCATAGGCTGTCCACAGTTGTTTTAAAAATTCCAACCCAGATGCTGTTGCTATGATGATTTCTGTTGTAACACTGTTAACTTCGTGTTCCTCACCAGTTCAGATCTTACACCACCCTATTCCTGTCCATTTTCCTGTTCATCACCATCAGAAATTTGGCTCAAGGATATTTATATTGTACATCATCCAAGAAACACAGAGGAAAAAAGAAACCTTAAACTTGGTTCTTTTGTTTGCTTAATCAAGTGTCCCTGTATGATGATGCAACTCTCAAGGAAAAGTAAACTTCTATTGTGATATGTTAGCTTTACAGCTCAAGATAGTGATTGGCACCCAGATACATATTGAAAATTTCAAAATGCTTTTTCTTATATGAACACAAAGTAGAGTAACTGGGATTAATGTCTAGATGGCTAGGTGTGTTGATGGATTTTTCTTGGTGTTGGCCCTAGAGCAGCGGTTCTCAACCTGTGGGTCGCGACCCCTTTGGCTGTCGAATGACCCTTTCCCAGGGGTCGCCTAAGACCATCCTGCATATCAGATATTTACATGATGATTCATAACAGCAGCAACATTACAGTTATGAAGTAGCAACACAAATAATTTTGTGGTTGGGTCACAACAGGAGGAACTGTATTTAAAGGGCCAGGAGGTTGAGAACCACTGCCCTCAGTGGGAGTCCACTGAGGACCATTGTGGTATTTCGTGCTTCCAGGTGTCTTTTTAAGAGGATAATTTACCACTCATATACATCTGTCCCTTTCTGCATGTAAAAAAATTCAGACATTCCCATCTGCTTTAAATTACAATGTATCTGCATCTACATTTGAAAGGCCGGGCAATGGGAAGATTCCTGGTGACCTTCTGGAGTTGGGTTAGTGAAAATTTTCAAATGTTCTGGGTAGTGTTTTCCAAACAATGAGAAACTTGCGCATAAACATCCTCACACAGAAACATGCCTGCGACAGCAGTGAAGGGTGTTTGCTGTACATGGATCTGACCTTCAGGAACCATTTTTAGTTCATCAAAATTAGTGATGCTGAGAAATCGGGACATCAGTGCATAATGACTGTGAAATTAGGAATGAGAGCTCGCTATGCAAATGACAGGACAAATCATGTGAAAAAGTCAAGATAAACTGCATGTTAAGACATTATGTTACATAAAATTAATTCTGCATTTCTCGCTTTTGCTTACTGCTGCCCTGAAAGATTTTTTAAACTCTTTTATCTTCTGATCAGCTATTGTCTGCCGGATTTTTTTTAAGTGGCACACAGGCAAAGTGCAAAACATGTTATTACCTTTTATTGTAATGCATGAGATGACAGCAGATCCTTTTTAACAAAGTATATCCTTTACTGCTTCTTGCTGTCACATGTTTGATTAAAAACTAAAGGAAAGTACGATGCTTAAATATTACTGTTAGGAGACATACAGGTTTTGTCTTTTCTTTTTTGTTGTGTTTTTTTTTTTCCTTTCCTTATCTTTTTTATTTGGGGGTGATTTTTCATGGAACAGTCTTCTTGTATTACGGGGTCTGACAAAATGGTTCTCATGTAGTCTGCAAATTAGACACAAGTGCAGTGATTATTTTGAATAGCTAAATTACATTCTCGAAAGCTTGCAGAATTCATAGCATTGTCATTAGGTATCCGCTTGAATACAATTTGTGTAACCTTGGCCAAGACAGCCTGTCATTTTAATGTCAGTGTTTTATCTGAACAAGACATCATCCTTTCAGATACAGTGTGCAGGTTCCTTGCCGAGATGCCCGTGCAGAAACGTGTTAACAGTTGCAAATATGAAATGCTATCAAGTTCATCACTGGAGCTGTTTGTCACTGAAATGTCATGGGAAGCAGCTCGACTGGTATCACACAGAGTCTGGAGGAATTGAGACATCTGTGTGCGGGGAACGAGGAAGGGGAAAGGCATCATAGGAAGGCCTGTGCTGAGGGCAGGAGGTGCGCCTAGGGGTCAGCCATGCACAAGGCCAAGCGTTCCTTGATCTGATCGTCCTTAAAATCGCGATCCACAGAGGCGGCGGCTCCTGGGAGCTCCAGCTGTGGAGGCACTGGCTCCCATTTGCCTTCTTCTTTAAAACAAAATTTGTTTGTGTTAACTTCATTGTGACGGGAAACTCATTCTTAACAAGAAATTGAGACCCTTCTAACCTACCTCCAGATCTTCCTGAGTCCTTGTCTGCTTGCAAGACTGCCTGGAACAGCTGTCAGTGCTGCAGGGGTTCCTTTTGTTTTTGTGTGTGTGTTTTTTTTTACTTGAAATGAACTTCCTAATAGATTCAATAGGATCTGTTGCTGCATCCCTTCTGGATCAGCACACCGCGCGGGAAATCGGTCCGTTCTTGAAGCCCGGCCCGCCGCTGCTGAGCCTGGAAAGGCTGGTGCTGTGTGCGTGTGGTTCCCTGGTCCTGCTCACGCTGTGTTAACCTTCCAGGTGCCCGTGTCAGTGGCTATGATGACACCTCAAGTGATCACCCCCCAGCAGATGCAGCAGATCCTGCAGCAGCAAGTGCTGAGCCCCCAGCAGCTCCAGGTGCTCCTGCAGCAGCAGCAGGCCCTCATGCTCCAGCAGGTAACCCCTCCTCTGCTCCCTCCCACGCACCTGGTCCCGCGCTCCTCCGGGAAGCACAGGCAGCCCCTGGGCCCTGAAGAACCAGTGGGCTGCATCCCCGAAAGAGCCCCTGCGCAGCCACTAGGTCTGGCCAGGAGAGCCCTGGACTGAGATTAGGGCTGTAATGGGACTTGGTAGAAATAAGACCTTTCAGGCTCGTGTGGCTTTGCAGTCTTTTATTTGGTAAGCCCGGGGCTTCTAAACGTGGGAATCAAAGCAGAGCGGAGCCTTGGGAGCAGCGGATGGGGCAGCTCTCGCAGTCCCATTTCAGCTGGAAGCTTAGAGTTTTTCTTTCAGACACAAAGACCATTTTGGGGTTGGCTAATTGTAAGGTACACAGTTGACTTTATTCTTTCACCTGTGCTGATGCCGAAATGAATTCCTGGCTGCCACTGTACCATGGAGACCTAATCTTCAGACTTCATGGACCCCTGAACGCAAAGGATGAGACCGAGTACTGCGGTGGCCGCGCTGCGCGCAGGTGTGGGCCGGGCAGGCGTCCGGGAGGCTGGCCGCCCTCTGACGCGTGTGCGCACGCGGGGCCAGCCCCGCTCGCAGCCCCGTCACTGAGAAAGCGCGGCCTGTTTCGCAGGAGAGATTCACCAGACTCGCAGCAAGGGCGTTTGCCTTTGTTGTACAATCAAAGGTCATCCCTTGCCTTATTTTAATTAGTTTGTGTGGAAAATGGTATGTTTTTCATCAGTTCATTTGGGGGATTACTTTTCAAACAATAATGCCAAGAATAGTCAGTGTGCGCTGAAATTTATTGTCGAGTTTCAAACTAAAGGTCAGGCCATTGCAGATAAAAGGAGGCTGTTCCTCGCATCTCAGTGTGTGTACGGCACCAAGAGGGACCGTGGCGGCGCCGCCCCTGACTCACCTCCTCTCTTTTCTTTGTAGCAGCAGCTTCAGGAGTTTTATAAAAAACAACAGGAGCAGTTGCAGCTTCAACTTTTACAACAACAACATGCTGGAAAACAGCCTAAAGAGGTACCGACAATACATATTTTACTTTCAAACCACAGATCCCAGAGGACTATCTAGTGGCTATTAAACTGTCATTCATCTTTTAAATGATTGCACAACTGAGCTGACTCTATCGTTCTCAGCTTCCAGACCGAGAGTTATTGTCCTGTTTTCGCTCTGGTTTTTCTGGGTTCCATTTGTTTGCTGACACGTATTTTATAATCCTGGTGCAGGTGTACCTCCTGGGAGCACTGGGCGGGGGATCCTGGGCAGAGCCTTCAGGCCCCTTTGCAAGATGGACCTGGGGGAAGTGAAGTGCTTTCAGGAAAATTTGATTTGGACACACACTTGATTATTGTATCCAGCTCAGAGAGCTTGGGTGTGTGCTGAGGTTGGATAACCAGAAAGTTCGAGCAAGCCCTGGCCGGTGGGGCTCAATGGTTAGAGCGTCGGCCTGCACAAGAAAGGGCCTCGGGATGGACTCCTGGTCAAGTGCACATACCTGGGTTGCAGGTTTGATCCCCAGTAGGGTGCATGCAGGAGGCAACCAATTGATGTGTCTCTCACATGGATGTTTCTTCCCCCTCCCCTCCTACTCTCTAAAAAAAAAAATCAGTGGAAAAAGTATCCTCAGGTGAGGATTTACAAAAAAAAAAAAAAAGTTAGAGCCAGATTCTCCATCCCACAATCTCAGTTTAACTTTTCATGCGAGTTGTACGTATCAGAACTGCTGAAAGCAAGTCTGCAGTGGCACAAGCTAGCATTAGAGGAGTCTCTTACCCAGATTGTGTGTGTTTCCCCAGCAAACAGTGGGTATCGCAGCAGCTGCCATGTGCACAGTGTTTTGTAAGTTCACAGAGTTATAGCAGGAGGCACCCCGCCCAGGACAGTATTGCCTCCAGGAATGGGAAGGTTTGGGGGACCTTCTGTGTGGCCGCGTGCGTGAGGCTCAGTCACTGGGGGCATGTCCTGTGCCTGTGCGCATTAAAACGGACTCTGTCTACCCATCCCAGAGCTCCCCACGTAGCTGACCTCCTCGTATTCCGACAGTGACGGGCATGCTTTTCACGTGAGCGTTTTCTCCTTGGAATGACAGAGAAGCAGCTCACAGTCCAGGTGAATGGTCTGCGCTGGCCCTAAGCAGGCGGCCACTCTCCTTGGTGGGAAGCCGTCTCCCAGGTGACTCCTCCCTCCCCTGGGTGGGAAGGCCAGGACACACTCATCTGACACAGTGGGCATGAGCCGGCCCTTCTCCCTTTGTGGGTTCCTCTCAACACAAAGTGGGTGCATTTTCCATGCCCTGTCAAGTTTTCGCCCTGGAGTCCTCTTCAGTAGCCTGGATGTCAACCCCCGTAGAGTAGGGGCCGTTTCGGGGTGCAGGGAGGAGGTGCTTTAATGAAAGTGCTGACACATTTGTGTACAGTGGCGTGCTACCGGGTCCTGCTGTAATAGAAAAGGGAACAGATTAAAAAGTGTCTAAAATGTAAATCTAAAGGACTAACAGTAATTAAAATGGAAATGGCACAGGGAGGGAAGGCATGTAATTGTGAGATATCACTGTGCGGGAGGCGCTCAGCTTTGTTTTGCTGGCTGTTTTTCTAATTCAGCGGGGCTTACTCATCAGTGGCAGTTCAATGCGCGTTAATGACTCTGGGATTGCAGGCATCACTCCGGACAAAGAAATGATTATTGTGCGGTCAGAAGAAGTTCAAAGACAAGAAGGGAATTTCAGTTTTTTCCTTAGAGATCCACATTCAAGAGCATATAAATTAAGCCAAATGTTAAAAACCACAGTCTGAAAGCTGACTTCAAAGTCACAACTCTCTAATTAATGAACTGCGAGCTTCGGTTTGGACAAGTTGTGGTTTGATGCGCCCATAAATCAACATGACAGGCCTGTTTCACAGCCTCAGCCAGTGCTTGTCATTGAGTCACATCAGATGTAAACAGCAGAGAAAAGGAGGATATGAAGGAGGTGCAATTGATCAACAGAATTGGTAAAAACCCACTTTTGAAGCACATTATGCATGATCACAGGAAATGGTTACAGCCTCGAGAGGGTTCCCTTCTGCTGTTGCTTTTTTGAATCAGATTTCTAACAGCCTTCAAAAGGGAGAAGGAGAATTATGGAGTTTCTCCCCCGTGGCTCACAGGCTATAACCCCCTGTTGTTATTTTGTGCTTCTTTCTTTTCAAAGGCATCAAAATTTAGTTTTTTAAAGATCTTTAACTCTAGATTTGAAGACAAACAAGAAAGGGCTGCCACGGCCATTCCTATCAGTTACCCGGGACTGTGTTTTCCTTCCGTTGCCACTTCTGATTAACCTCTTGCTTGGTCTGCAAGACATGGTTTGAAATGCACGTCTGCATGCTGGGGGAACATGAAAGCAGATGCGCTCCGAGGGCAGATAAAGAAACGCGAAGGGGAACGTTGTGCAGCAGAAGGAAGGATAAAAGTTAACTCTCCCAAATCGCTGCTGTCAGAGGGCCATCCGGGCCTGCATACATGCTGCTGGTGGGGGAGTGGGGGAGTGGGGAGGGGGTTGGGGGAGGAGAGGAATGCTTGGTCCCTGAGCCAAGAGGTGAGACGTTACAGGAGCATTTTAGCATCTTCAGGACATGACGTTTGCTGTGGTCGCACTCTGTCCTCCATTTTGAAGGCACAGGCAACAGGAGATAACGTTGCCTTAACATCCCGAGGGTGGACAGACCCAGGGGCAGGTCTTGGATTCCAAGATATGTTCCCAGCGCCAGGAGATGTGGCCAGGACGTGCTGTCACCGTGGCTGAAGGACCCTCGCTTTCCTGAGGTGTCTCCTGAATTAGCATGCAGGTGGTGGCCGAGTCACACGGTATCAATTTCATGATGTGGACTAGTGGTTATGACTTTAACAAGGTTTGAACTTGGATGTTGACAGATGGAACAAGTATATTAATTCACTGAATCCCCAGTCATTAGTGGCTCATAATTTTGAATTGTCAGGTCCTCCTCCCCTCCCTCCCTTTTCCCTTTTTTGATTACCTTTGCTACAAGTCGCTCGATCTTTGGCCAGAACAATGAACCTTGACTTGCTTTTTCCCTGAAGTTGCCTCAAAGGTGTTTCCTTGAGCAAGTGAGGCTCCACACTGAGTGAGACCCGAGACCTTCCTTAGGAGACAGATGCAGCCCCATGCAGCCGGCTCCTTACGCCGCTGCTCACAGAATGGGTGTGGATAGTAGAAGGCAGCATTAACAGTAAGTCAGGCCACAAACAAAGTTCCCATCCTGTGTGGGTGAGGCAGGTTCAGTTGATTGTTTTAAAAGGGCCATTTGTCCCAGGCAGCTATGACAGTTTATGTTAGGCAGCAGGGAGGAGCCGAAGAAAGGAAAACAGACCTTTGACTGCAGCTCCAGGGAGGGGATCCGAAATGCAAGGTTTATCAGGGCATTTGAGCCTTTTAACACTGGCTGCTGACCTGTGGCGGGGACTGCGCGGAGACCTTTTTTGTGTGCGTTCAATTGTGAGAAGTAAACAAATGGGCTCGTATCCTGTGCTTGGTAACTGGGTGGGGAGCAGTTTGGCAACGAGTGTTGCTTTTAAATTCTTTCTTTGGACAATGGGCCTTGTATACTTTTATATCCTGGCTTTTCAAACGTGGACAGCTTTCATGAGCTTTCCTAGGGATGGCTGCAGTGACAACAGAAAAGCCATCAGTCATTTTATATAAATACAACATCTTTAAACATTTCATTTACAGTAAGACAGGAAACACCCTCCCTAAACTTCAACACCCACCCCCCATTATTTCTTTTTCAAGAGGAGTTAGATCCTCCAACTTCTATGGTATCAGTGTTGGATTTTGTCTACCTTCCCCCCTTTTTAAAAACGCTGGGAATTAATATCTGTTGAAGAAGAGAAAAATCATTTTGACATGAATATAACTATCATTGGGTTTTACATTAATGTGATAACTTGGGAAGGGGTGAAAACAATTGGATCATTTTAAGCATGCTGTTCTTAAAATGAAAACACTGGCTTTTCATTTAAATTTATTTAAATTTTTGTTGTTAGTGATATAGAATTTGTTTTTTGGAGTGAAACTCAATTAACTTTCTCAGTGGCATGGTAGTAAGTCTGAAATTGGTTGCTAATATGAGAATGATGGTTTTTTACTGTAAAATAAACTACGCGGAGGCCGAAAGGAAGCCACCATTTCTCTCTTCTCTTCATCTCTGCATCAAGGAGGCCTTGATCCGCACACATTCATGGGTGGATCGGCTCGTGGTCGTGCATTAGGCTGAGTGAATGCAGTTGTTTGTAAGTGTAGCTCTCAGAAGCTCTGGCGGGGTTG
Organism: Myotis nattereri; assembly: GCF_964212035.1. Taxonomy (NCBI): domain Eukaryota; kingdom Metazoa; phylum Chordata; class Mammalia; order Chiroptera; family Vespertilionidae; genus Myotis; species Myotis nattereri. Next base: position 5,861,952 of record NC_138089.1, read on the forward strand.
TGTAGTCCTGTTCCTTGCAGTCTCCCTGATACTTTCATTAATACTTAGACTTAGGAAAACGGATCTTGTTCTTTGCCTAAATGATCTTTTTTGGGAGCTACAGTTTGGGAAGAGTTAACTTCCCTTCCGAATTGTGAGCCATGATGTGGCTGAGACCTCCACCTCGATCTGATTCCTCACAGATTAAGGATATGAGATAATTTCCCTCTATTTTTGTTCTGCTGCACTGTATTATCTTTCTATCACTCAGATAATTACCGAGGAAATCTACATTAATTTTTTTGGCTGGAGCAAGGCCTGCTAAACACAGGAATGATGTATTGATGTTTTACACAACAAAAGTTTTCCTCCTGTCATTGTCCAATCAACAAAAAGATATTTGTCAAACGGTAGAGCCCTTCTTTCCAAGCCCAAAGCCGGGGAGGGAAGCGGGGAGGGTTTCTGAGCCTCCAGCGGAGTGGAGGCCTGAAGCTCAGTGTCTCTGTATGAAACACAGTTGAGTATGATGTTGTTTGCTAAATTATGAATGTGTGTAATTAAAATCTAGTGGCTGTTTCTATGAAAGATTTACAATGTTATTTCATCGTTTGTCATGGCTAATTAACAATATTAGATGAAGTTTTTCTTCTTCAAAGGCCTGATTTTTTCTCATTTATTTATGTCAGAAGTGATAAACAGAGTAGTTAAAAGCTCGCCCGTGCGCGGGAGGGAGGCAGCTGTCTGTGGCCCCTCGGGGGCCGGAGTTGGGGTACCTGCACACTGGCCTGCTGGGGTCTGAGTCCTGGTGCTGACAGCCAGGGAGAGCACGTGCTGGGTGAGGGAGCGAGCGGGCGTCCCTCTCACACCAGGGGACAGCTTGACAGAGCGCCCCTCACCCAGCGCCCCTTCTCTCCTGGACATGGATGGGTGTGTGGGGCGGTCTCACCTGGCCTGTTCGTGGCCTCACTCTCTGCCTGGTCTCTTGCAGCAGCAGCAGGTGGCTCCCCAGCAGCTGGCTTTCCAGCAGCAGCTCTTGCAGATGCAGCAGCTCCAGCAGCAGCACCTCCTGTCCCTGCAGCGCCAAGGCCTCCTGTCACTGCCGCCCGGCCAGCCCGCGCTGCCCCTGCAGCCCCTCTCGCAAGGTGGGTGTGGACGCCGAGGCCGGGGCCCAACTTCTGGGCCCCGCCTGCCTCTGGAGAACTGTCCAGGAAGCCCTGCAGACCTGGGAGGAGTCCCCACACTGCTGGCGCCAGTGGGACCCAGGTGGCCGAGGGCTCAGCCGGTCCCTGAGGGAGGGGAATGCAGTGCTCCCCCACAGACAGCATTTCTATCAGATTGAATGTTTTCAGTTTGGAATTACAAATGAATTTTCTTGAAGGTTATTTTTAAGTCATTTTAAGCTGCATTTCATGTCATGTAACTTGTTCTGTTTTAAATCTTAGTCCTGCTTTATAAATTCCACTTTCTAATATCTAGGGTTAGAGTCCAGTTTATTTTTGTGTGATTACAAAAACGAAAGGTTTTTGTTGGTTTTGCTCTCTTTTTTTCTATCTTTTTACCTTCATCTGACTGTTGATTTTTGAGCAGTTTAGTACACTCATCCAATCAGATAGGATGTATATCTCTAGCTCTTCTTCAAAAACTGAGGTTCTTTCAAAAATAATAAGATTTTATAGATTTAAAATTTTTCTTTTGAGAAGCCATTGACATGTTATTCCACTGGGTGTTGGGCATCAGAAGCTAGCACTCGCTGTGTTTAGGACACCCCTGGTGTAAGCAGCTCTTTCACCTGTGCGGTGTGGGTGCACCTGTGTGGTGTGGGTGCACCTGTGCAGTGAGTGCACCTGTGCGGTGTGGGTGCACCTGTGTGGTGTGGGTGCACCTGTGCAGTGAGTGCACCTGTGCGGTGTGGGTGCACCTGTGTGGTGTGGGTGCACCTGTGTAGTGTGGGTGCACCTGTGCAGTGAGTGCACCTGTGTGGCGTGGGTGCACCTGTGTGGCGTGGGTGCACCTGTGTGGCGTGGGTGCACCTGTGTGGTGTGGGCGCACCTGTGCGGCGTGAGTGCACCTGTGTAGTGAGTGCACCTGTGTGGCGTGGGTGCACCTGTGCAGTAGTGCACCTGTGTGGTGTGGGTGCACCTGTGTGGTGAGTGCACCTGTGTGGCGTGGGTGCACCTGTGTGGCGTGGGTGCACCTGTGCAGTGAGTGCACCTGTGTGGTGTGGGCGCACCTGTGCGGCGTGAGTGCACCTGTGTGGTGTGGGCGCACCTGTGTGGCGTGGGTGCACCTGTGCAGTGAGTGCACCTGTGTGGTGTAGGTGCACCTGTGCGGCGTGAGTGCACCTGTGTGGTGTGGGCGCACCTGTGCGGCGTGAGTGCACCTGTGTAGTGAGTGCACCTGTGTGGCGTGGGTGCACCTGTGCAGTAGTGCACCTGTGTGGTGTGGGTGCACCTGTGTGGTGAGTGCACCTGTGTGGCGTGGGTGCACCTGTGTGGCGTGGGTGCACCTGTGCAGTGAGTGCACCTGTGTGGTGTAGGTGCACCTGTGCGGCGTGAGTGCACCTGTGTGGCGTGGGTGCACCTGTGTGGCGTGGGTGCACCTGTGCGGTGTGGGTGCAACTGTGCGGTGAGTGCACCTGTGTGGTGTGAGTACACCTATGTGGTGTGGGTGCACCTGTGTGGTGCGGGTGTGCCTGTGTGGTGTGGGTGCACCTGTGTGGTGTGGGTGTACCTGTGTGGTGTGGGTGCATGCAATTGTGCAGTGAATGCAACTGTGCAGTGAGTGCACCTGTGCGGTGTGGCCAGAGGAGGAGAGCAGGCATGCTCTGTGCGGGGGCTGCCCTGTCTTTGGGCCCTCAGCTCACCCCCATGTGGATGCAGGTAGATACGCCGTAAAGGCTGGTAGCTAAAGCCTTCGGTGCCTTGGATTCAGCTGCCTCTGAAGAGTGTTGGAATGGGGAACCTCCGTCATCCATGCAGCAGGCTTGGCTTTGGTCAGAACCTTTGCTGTCAGGTGGAAGTGAGGCATGTCTGCATTTGAATCTTCTCTCTGGAGTCAGCCACACCCAATTTCTGTTCCATCTGGGGATTGCTTTGTTTTTTTGTGGGGGTGTTTTTACTGTGACGACCAGGGCTTTTCTCTGACTCTCTTGCCTCTCCTCCCCTTTCTGCCATGACTGCTCACATCTCCCTTGCTGTCAAATTAGGAGATTTGGTAACAGCCATACCAGGGGAAAACAAAGGGCATATTGGCCAACTCATTTTTGAACTTGCAAAATGTGACAACGTGCATTAATGACCCTTCGGGTGTATTGTTGGAAACTGTTGCGGCTGTTGTGCCACACCCACGGGACTTGGGCGTCACCGCTCATCTTTCCCTCTGCTGCTCTGCTGTTGAGCTGCTCACTGGGTCCATTGTTGTGGCACATCAGTTAAGCTGTCCAAAAGAGGGCAATTGGGCAGTGACAGGACAAGCTCCTGTGTAATGGGAAGGGAATGAATGTGGTGATGCGTGCAGTGTAAGCGCTGCGGTAACATATCAGGCGCTGTCGGTAATTCACCGGCCCGGCACTGATTGATATGCCCAGCAGTGTGCCATGACCATGAATCCCTGCGGCATTAGAAAGATGCGTATTTAACATCTAAAGGGTGTCTTTATGTGTGTCCAAGGGGCATACGCATAGATAGAAATATTTCTGGAGTTGGTGCCTGCGGGAAGTAAGCCACAGTGTCACGGCCATCTTTGGGGGAATCGGGAAGTTGGTTTTGTCTCCCCTGCCTCCTCGCCCAAAAGGGCTTGAGAATTCAGTCTTGTTGGAAGACAATACAATTTTTTCTTTATCAAAGAGATAATGGCTTAAAACTGATATCATTATGAGGCTTAAATCAACTTTCTGCTGGAGCAAGTCACCTGGGATGGGTGTGAAGGACAGAAAGGTTGGTCAGCTCCGGTGTCTGTGAGCCAGTCCTGGGCTGTAAAATTGAGTTCCATGAGCAGTAATCTGTCAACTGTCCCCACAACATACATTTTTTAAACCTGTGTCTGCATTTTCTTTTATAATGAAGGGGCCAGTTATCCTGGAAAAAAGAAAGGTAGCAAGGCAAAGGGGTATGTGCTAAAATAGCTGGAAATGCCCACTCCATGGTACAAACATGAAGATTCTTTTACATACTTGCTTTTGGCCTTGGCTGAGTTACCTAAAATGCGTATGTAAATATCAGCGAATAGGAATGGAGAGAGAGCAGTATTTCGAAGGCCTTTTTTCCCCTGAAATGGAGGCATGTTCTTGTTGTTTGTAAGGTTACTGTAGGGCCTTCTCTGTTTTACATAATTAGTGTATCTGTTTTTCTCCTTGGTCTCTTTAATGACTTGATCCTTGCCAGGACCAGTACTTCCATATCGAAATATACTTTCAACTTTATTCTGATTTTTTAGTTTTTAAGTGTACACTATCAATAGGAGAAACTTTATTGCTCAATTGTGTGCCTGTTAATGGATTTGTTTACTGACTCAGTACGGTTATTTCTATCTACCATTTTGGAAGGAATGCTTGCTTTCTGGAGATTTGATGTGCGTTTAGTCTGATGAGTGACTAGCCTGTCTTTTATCTGTCTTCATTCTATCAGATCTTGGTAGATAGTCCTCTATTCATGGAACCCAAGTTTAACAATATGATCAAGGCGTGGCGCTGAGGAGGACACGGATTTGACTGCTTCCTTCTAAAGCTAATGAATATTCTTACATGTAATTATCATATTTAAATTTGATCCAGAAGTCCATGAGTTACTATTTTATTTACCATTTCTCCCTGTGGACGATGAAACTGATTGGCTAGCCCAGGGGTGGGCAAACTTTTTGACTCAAGGGCCACAATGGGTTCTTAAACTGGACCGGAGGGCCGGAACAAAAGCATGGATGGAGTGTTTGTGTGAACTAATATAAATTCAAAGTAAGCATCATTACATAAAAGGGTACGGTCCGCGGGCCATAGTTTGCCCACGGCTGGGCTAGCCCATTGGAATAAAAAGGAGTAGAGTAATGGGAATTGTTCTCTTAGGTCTAACAGGACATCTGCCTGGCTTTATTTACTAGATACACAGCTTACTGTTAGTTTGTATGTAATTTTTAATAGGCTTAATTCATTTTTTAAATGGCTTTAAAGTTCTCTTTTATTTCAGAGCGAAAGTGTCAACACAGTTGTTAGACTCGCGATCCTCCAGGCTTTCCACTTCCCCAGGCAGCTGACCCAGAAATCAGTTAGTTTGAGTGGAAAAATAGGCGGTTTGTGCTTTTCAAGTGTATTTACTCCCTGGAAAATAAAAATAGGTGTTGACTTGTGTGGCTTTCTATCTGTGTGTTATCTCCAGCAGACAAGCCTGTTCGCTATTGTTTCAGTTGAGTAAGCAGTGGGCCGTGGGCTGGCGGGCTCACAGGTGATGGCTGGTGCGCAGTGTCAGTGGCAGTGGCGGGGGGCTCACAGGTGATGGCTGGTGCGCAGTGTCAGTGGCAGTGGCCGGGGGCTCACAGGTGATGGTTGGTGCACAGTGGCAGTGGCAGTGGCCGGGGGCTCACAGGTGATGGTTGGTGCGCAGTGGCAGTGGCAGTGGCCGGGGGCTCGCAGGTGATGGCTGGTGCACAGCGTCAGTGGCCAGGGGCTCGCAGGTGATGGTTGGTGCGCAGTGTCAGTGGCAGTGGCCAGGGGCTCACAGGTGATGGTTGGTGCGCAGTGTCAGTGGCAGTGGCCGGGGGCTCACAGGTGATGGTTGGTGCGCAGTGTCAGTGGCAGTGGCCGGGGGCTCACAGGTGATGGTTGGTGCGCAGTGGCAGTGGCAGTGGCCGGGGGCTCGCAGGTGATGGCTGGTGCACAGCGTCAGTGGCCAGGGGCTCACAGGTGATGGTTGGTGTGCAGTGGCAGTGGCAGTGGCCGGGGGCTCACAGGTGATGGTTGGTGCGCAGTGTCAGTGTCAGTGGCCGGGGGCTCACAGGTGATGGCTGGTGCGCAGCGTCAGTGGCAGTGGCCGGCCTGTTAGCCACACAGCCCACGGTCACTTCACCAGGCATTTGAACATCATCACCCAGATGCAGCAGAACTGGCCAGGGATTCTGTAGTGACCTTTCCCTTTGTTTAATTTGCCTCCGAGGTTTAATTTCAAGGGACAAGTAATAATTGAATATGCCTAATAACTAAATGCTCATTTGGGACAAAATCCATCAAAATATAATTGGCATTTGATTTTTATGAAGGAAGAAGAAAACCGACTTGGCTGTTGAGGATGCGTTCTAAGAATATCTGACCACTTAATGTATCATTTGCAGCCTCCATTATAGTACATATTAATTGCAAATCCTTAAGTATTTGAACATTTTTTGTGGGGAACCGTTGGGAGAGATCAACTGTTTTTGTTACCACTCCTCTCAGAAAGGCGGAGGTTATTGGTCTGCTGTGCAATAATTCACTCCTCTTTGATATGCAAACGATCCACGGTGAACATAAAAAAATCCTATCAGACTCATTTCACAGTTCTTAGCCACTCGGGTCCTCCGGAGCCCTGCGCCTCATTAGACGGTGCTCTCCAATGCCGGCATAATTAAAATCTTTAACAGTTTAGCAAAGTAAAGATGTTTGGCTGATCGCGTTGAGATGATTATCTACCCATTGTATTCTAAATGACAAAAATAAATTAAATTTAGACCTTGGCATTTTTTATTATGTGTTTCAAATGAATATAATGCACACAGCCTTCCTTTTTCATTCCGCACCTTAGGCTTGGTAAGAAACACGCCTGTTTCGCTGGCTGCTGTATAGGCAGAAAATGACCAGCTCTCTAGGTAGGGTAGTACGTCAGTTGACTGAAACCAGGAACCGCAGCCCAGCTGTAGCGGGGTTGCCTAGTGAGGTCCAGGGCTCATGACTTCTCGTAGGTGTCCTTTCAGAGCGAGCTGAGCTTGCTGGTTGTCATTTAGCGTGGCTCTCTCCTGTGCACTAGCATGACATGGGGGTCGGATTTGGAAATCCCGGGCTGTCAAGAGGCGCGCCAGCAGAATTAAGGCTATGAGGCCACAGGAGTGAGATGAGCATACTCATCGTATGTCTTCTTGGGGATGTAAAATATGGGTTGACACTTACTCCTTAAGACCTGTGTCCACTTTGACCCCTTTAGAAAACAAGAGAACTTTATTGCTCCAACTTTACACTTTCATTGTATCCTGCAATGGTTCATTAGCGCTGATCTAAGAAATGACAGTAATAATAGTGTTACTTGTATAAAAAGTTATACAGTTTTTCAGTAGACACATCCATCAATTAAGCATGTGGTACTAGAAACCAAAATTAATGAGGAAGATAGGTGTGTTAATGAAATAATCATAGTATAATCAATTTGACTGTTAAAAGTTGAAAAGCATTTCAGGAAGATGATATGAATTCATAATTTATGTCTAAAAGTGATTAATAAAAACTATATTTAATAACAAAGCTATTTGTCATAATTTAAGACTTAAGCACAAAAATTATTCATTTTTTGGTTCATGTTGTCATAATAGTATTGTTGAACACATTTATTTTGAGTCCTTCTTTGTGTCTAAAATTATATAACATCTATCCACTTTTCCCCCCAAAAAATCTGGAAGCCACCAAGGGGAAGTTCACCTTGGTGAACTGCTTGGTGAACACAGGACGCTTCCCCTGCACTCGAGGGAGGAGAGGGTTGTCGCTGCATCGCTGGCTTTCGTTGGGAGGGAAAGACACTGCAGCGCCAGAGCCCCCTGACACTAGGCTTTGTTTACTGACTCTTTGATTTAATTACTGTTTGAAGAGGACGGAATTGGCTGTTAATTGATTTAATTATCCAATTTGTTTGTTTCAGGCATGATTCCAGCAGAACTGCAGCAGCTCTGGAAAGAGGTGACGAGTGCGCACCCTGCCGAGGAGACCACGGGCAGCAGCCACAGCAGCGTGGATCTGACCACGGCCACCTGCGTCTCCTCTGCCCCTGCCAAGACCTCCCTCATCATGAACCCACATGCCTCTACCAATGGACAGCTCTCAGTCCACACCCCCAAGAGGGAAAGGTAGGAACGAGCCACTGAGATGTGTCCAAAAATGTCTGTAACGAGGGTGGGGGTGTGCCTCACCCTGTCTTCACAACCCCTAGTTGGCTCTATGGGACTTGCATGTGCATATAATCACTTAAGAATGTATTCAATATTGTTTGGATGTGAAGCACCTAAGAGTTTCCACCTTTTCAACATGGAGTTAGCACTGCTGTGGCTCTAGCCTACACTGCAGCCCAGCCAGCGGCCTTGCATTCTCCTGGGATGGGTTGGATTTAGGGCTTCCAGGCTTCCTCTCTCTGCCAGGTGTTTGCCCGTGCAAGCTGGTTGTCTTGGCTCCAAACCCCTTCCAAGGGAGTAGCAGTGCCCGCTGTGGCAGTGCTGAATTGCGGTTTGAGAAATGTGGAACTCATGCTGCTCTGCACTGCCCTCCTCGCAAGCAGGGAGCCCGTCTTTTCATTCTGGTGTTCCCGCAGCACATGACCTTCTTAAAAGTAAACCTGCCAAAACCCGTTTGGCTCAGTGGATAGAGCGTCCGCCTGCGGACTGAAGGTTCCCAGGTTCGATTCCGGTCAAGGGCATGTACCTGTGCTGCGGGCACATCCCCAGTGGGAGATGTGCAGGAGGCAGCTAATCGATGTTTCTCTCTCATCGATGTTTCTAACTCTCTATCTCTCTCCCTTCCTCTCTGTAAAAAAATCAATAAAATATATTAAAAAAAAAAAAAAGTAAACCCATGAAGGTGCGAGGCTGGAGGGCGGAGGCCACGTCTGCGCCCACAGGGGCCCGCAGCTCACCTTCTGGTGGCCGGGAGTGCACTGCCAGGGTCCGGTCATCATCGTTCCGGGTGGGAGCTTTGACTTGCCCCGAGCCGCTTTGGGCTGTAGAAGCTGAGGTTGTGGGAGACCCACCATGTGAGCACAGCTGAGGGAGGAAGCGGTGCAGCCACGACTGTGTTTTAGCGCCCAGAAGCACTGATGCCACGGTGGCTGCTTTTCAGAAGTAGAATGTGTCAATGCAGATAATGCACTTAAATTAGAAGGTTTTCTTAGTTTACTGTTTTTAAGCCATTTCCTATATATTACATAAGGCAAAGCTTCCACAGACAGGGGAAACCTTAGAACTAAAATGTGATAGTGTCGTTACCGTGAGAAAAAAACAAATTTTGTATTTTGTTTTTAATAGAAGTGACTCAGTGAAAGTTTTAAAATTATGTTTTCACTTAAGCAATTACAAATATAATTTTATATATTTCTTGAAATATCAAGGAATGCCCACTGTCTTAATTAGATTTGTATCTTTATACCAGCAGCGTTTTATCCATTTAGAGTTTAGTAATCACAGACAACATTATCTAAATACGTGTGTGTGTGTGTGTATGTATGTGTGTGTCATATTCAGTGTAACACCCATGAGGCCTTCCCCAAATGAGATTTGTGTATGCTTGAACCAGACCTTTCGACTCGCATTTTAAGATCCTCTGGAGTCTCTGCGGAAGGCAGAGGGGACCGAAGGTGCTTTAGGCTGACTGGGTTAGGAGGTGTGAAGAATGGGGTGGTGCCGGCAGAAACAGCTTGGAGCCCCTGCCCACCGGAGGCTTCTGCTGCTCCCAGTTAGGAAAGGTTGGAGTGTCTGGAGCCAGTCTTGGGTCTTGCTGTGTAGTCCTTTAGAATGTCTTTGTTCTTTTAAAAACACTACCCCTTCAGTGGCTTTGGGGAGGAGGCTCTAGGCGCCCCCTTGCTGCACCTGTGTTGGTGTCCTGGGGTGGCTGCCCCGTCGTGGCCAGGCACCAGCACGGCCCCTTTACCACAGAGCAGGGGCCCTGCGCCAGAAATGCCCACCGAGGCCCTGGGGGTGTTTGCGAGGATTCCCTGTGACACATACTCTTGCTCGGATGCAGTGCGTCCACACTCAGGCGAGCCGGGAGGCGAGGGGAGGAGAACCTTTCCACGTCTTAGAGCGCGTTTGGAAGGAAGTGGATCCTACAGACAGTCCAACTCCAGAATAAGTTTGACTTTTTTTATGGTCCTTGTTTGTCTGCACAAAACTTGAGCATAATCCTCGGTATCCTACCTGTCAGAATGAGACTATGGATCAGAAAAGATCCGGGCCTCACCGAGCCTTCATCGGGGGTAAAAGCAGGCTGAGTGCTGGAGGTGCGCGTGCAGGGATGAAGCAGCTGTGACATTACCGGCCACTGCTCCTCTCGATTTAGATTTCTGTAGATTCCTAGATGTGGCTGGATGAAAAGAAAATTATAATTAGCACATTTTAACTGAATGTAGCAAATAAGACAAATGAGCCCCTGAGGTTGAAGATAATTCAGAGTTATAACCTTGCAGAACTGATCATCAAAAATGCAACTATCATGTATATATAGGTACTTAAAGAATGCGATAGGGTCTTACCCGGTTGAGGTTAATTTCTAAGTCCTGTGTGTGCTGTCCTGTTTAAGTAGTGGAAACAGAAAGCGGTCACCATAACAACAGGTTCTCGCTGCCACCCAGAGCTGCTGCTGGTCAGGGGTCCCTGGGAGAAGGGTCTCGTCCTCCGTCCTGGCACCCGTGAATGCCCTGCCCTGGGCTCGCGCTGCCCGCGTTCCTGACAGGATCTGAACAGGCAGGAGTTGGGTGCTCTTTGGGAAGGTGTGGAAAAGGCGTTGTCGTGGGGTGTTTGTTTTGGACGTAGTCGGGTGCAGCCCCTTCTCCAGCCCTGGCCGTGCACCCTGGCCTCCTGCTCGCAGCACAGCAGCTCTGGGCCCCGGTGAGCTACAGGCTGTTACGGAGATAAATACCGCACTTGGCAGGACACTCCCACTCTCCTCTTTAATTTGTCTTCCACAGGAAAAGTGTAATTAAATCATTCAGGGTAAACCCTGGAGTGGAGCAGGGAGGAGATGTGCTTTGGTAACGATGGCTGAAGCCCACTTCCCTGCTGTGCGGGCACCCCCTCTCCCTGCGACGGCATGAGTGGCCCTCCTTTGGGGGCAGTGCCAACCCCCAGGTCCAGGCTTCCTCACATCCTGCCGGTGCCTCATGGACAGTCAGCAGCACTTTCCGAATTCGGGACTTTCTCCCCACAATTTAATCCGTCCCCAGTGCCCAAGAAGTGGGGGTGGGCAGAAGCTGAAGGGGCTGACAGAGGAGAAGGCACCTTCCTCACTCCGACTGCCATGTCATTCCACAGGACCAGAGGTAGACGACAGAACTCAGACCTGGGGTCCCTGTAACATGACAGTATTACCTTGTTTTCTTTACTCGTCTGACTATCTTGCTTTAGGAAATTCCAAGTTTTGATGTGGGTAAATAAAATCCACAGCATGCAAATGAAACATTTATGAAAATGCTAAATTTAGTAAAGCCCTTGGAGCTTCTTGGATCAAAGCAGTTATGTAAATACAAATAGCAATTACTACTTAAGTAATTGCCTGAGTTAAAATTCTAAATATCACATTATGTTATGGTGCGCTGGGGAAGGGAAGGGAGCTCCCACTGCATCCATCTTTCTCTGCACAGGCGTGGGCTGAGTGATGACTCACTGTACCCATGTGACCGCTGGGAAGCTGAAGGGATTATCATACCCATTTCACAGATGAGGAAATTGAGTCATAGAGATTAAATAACTGGTGTAGGGTCACAGAACTGATTAGTGGCATATCCAGGTTCCAAATTCAAGTCTCTCTTCTAGTTTATAAATCAGCACTTGAAGTTTCCGTTCAGCTTAGAAGTGAATACAGTCATGCACTCAACGCTGGGCTGCATGTTGGACGGCGGCCCCATACAATTATAATGGAGCTGAAGAGTTCCTGTCACCAAGCGCTATCTTAGTGTCAGCGCGCAGTGCGTGACTCGTGTGGTGGTGCTGCTGGTGTGAACACACCCGCTGACTGCCGGTCCTGTGAGAGTGCAGCCCGCACAGCCCTGCCCTGCACGCGGCACTTGCTGACACACAACTGTCACGGGTTCTGCACTCACCGTGCTGTCGTCTTCATCGTGTGAAACAGTGTGTGTGCTACTCAGGCAGCGGCCCCGTCCAGCTCGCATTCACACGTGTCTGGATTGCACCGTCTTCTCTTGTGCTGGAACCCATCTCGTGTGGTTGTGTAGTCACGTGCTGCACAGGCTTGCCGCCCAGGAGCAGTAGGCTGTCCGTGTGGCTGGGCGTGCGGCGGGCCAGGCCGGCCGGGCCTGTGTGGGTGCACTCCGTGATGTTCACGTGACAACAGCATCCCCTAACGACCCGTTTCTCGGAGTGTGTTCCTGTCCTTACGCATCACATCACATGACTACCTGTGATGAACTAAATTCAGTATTCCTAAAAGAAAACTTAAATTTAATTTAAAATTAATCCAGTTAAGCTTCTGTGTGTACATCAACACATTTTAAGGAAAATAGCAGTTTCCTCTTAACTTGGATACAGATCTGTTCTAGGCCTTTGGCGAAGGCCTACAAAGAAAGTACTTACGGTCTGAAGCAGCACATAAAAAACAAAAATGACCCCCGTGCAAGACGTGCACACAGGCAGATGCACAGAAAGCCTTTCTCTCTCAAAAGTGTCCCCGCTTTCCTGTCCGCCTTGTGCGTCTCACGTTTCCTTGGTGGGACATCCTGGGTCTCTGCTCCATTCCCGCTGTCCTCTGTGGGCCACCCTGGAGATACTCCTTTCGTTGTGATCCTTCCCAGATTTTTGCTTTCGGTTTACCCACCGTCAGCGGCTGTTCCATAATGTGCGTGTCTCAGTCATAGCTCTGCTAGGTGTTTGTTCCAAGCCTTCCCGAAGCATCGGGTACCAGGCTTCCTTAGCCTTCGCAAGGATCGCAGTTGCCCGGCGTCTGCTTTGGTTGCAGACTGTTCTCAGAGTCAGGGGACCACATCGGGCCCCTCTCCCGGGGCCTCCTGCTGCCGTCCGCTCACCACGCCTCTTCCTTCGTCGTCTCCTCTGCTGGCGCCGTGCGTGTGTCGCACGGGCTGTGCTTTCTGCGCTGCGCAGCTGGCAGCGCTTTTCACACAGCCCTGAAGCCGAGGCTTGGCTCCTGCGCCCTCAGACAGTTCCACGTGATACAGTGTCTGTTCTGGCTGGTGGCCTCTTGCCATGTTGCCATGTATCTGACTGTGTAACAATAACATTTGTGTCTACTGGGCCTCCCTATTTTCCAAAGGCAGGGGACTCCGAAGGTGGACAGCCTGGGGCTTTCTTTCTAATTTTTTAAACTAAGTTCTATGTTGATGAGTAAATATTGGTGCTTTTGGTGTATTTTCTAAAATTCTAGAAGCTTGGTTTCAGAATTGTTGTAGTTTCACAAGCCTTTCACTGCTGTATACATTCCTAGTTGGGGCCTTTGGAGCCAGAAAATTAGTCAGTAAGCCCTGGCCTCTCATCACTCGGAGCAGTGCTTGCTCGTTGCACCTCTTCTTGGTTTCGGTTTTGAAAATCAGACGTTTGGTCTTATATTTCTTCTGATTTGAAGTATGTACTTGAGCACACACTGGCTACCACCAATCGTCCTTTCCCCTTAGAGCAGCGGTTCTCAACCTTCCTAATGCCGCGACCCTTTAATACAGTTCCTCAGGTTGTGGTGACCCCCAACCATAAAATTATTTTAGTTGCTACTTCATAACTGTTATTTTGCTACTGTTACGAATCGTAATGTAAATACCTGATATGCAGGACGTATTTTCATTGTTCGCCACCCACAGGTTGAGAACTGCTGCCTTAGAGCATTTTGGAGAACCTGCAGTCAAATTGTCCCAAATCGTCTTCAAAATTGTTGCTGCTTCCTGCGAATATGTATTGAGGCAATTGATCTATAACAGAGGTCAGCAAATTATGGCCTACCAGCCAAGCCTGGCCCACAGCTCATTTTGTAAATAAAGTTTTATTGGAACACAGTGATGCTCATTTATTTATGCATCATCTGTGGCTGCTTTCACACTGGAGTGGCTGCCTTGAGCAGTTGTAGCAGAAACTAAGTGACTCACAAAAACGAACATATTTTACTTTCTGGCCATTTACTGAAAAAAAATTTGCCAACTTCTGACCTTAACTAACAAGACCATGTTTCTCAGATTTCCTGATGGTCTTCTTACAGGCGTTGGGTGGATATTCCTCCAGGAAGATTTGGGTTTCATGGTCTGAGATGAGGTGTAGAAGATGTGTTTGTCATACCTGCCTGAGATTCTTGCTGCTCAGTGTCAGCAGCTGCAGCAAGTTTGGCATCACCTGGCAGCCTGTTAGCCACGCAGAGGGCCAGGCCCGCCCAGCGCTGCACAGTCAGGTTGGCACTGCTCTCCGCCTAGGGCGGGGCGTGGTCATCAGGTCCCCTGGTTTGGGCAATGTTGGGAAGTAGGAGTTTTTGGGAAATTTTTGAAAATCTAGTCCTTCCCATTCTTGTGTGAACCAGCAGAGCAGAGGGAGTGTTGCTGGAGGGAGAGGAGTCGGCATGCAGGGCGGTGGAGGCAGCCACCGTTTACTGAGCTACTGCTCTGTGGGGCCCTATAAATAAAGGCCTTGCCCTGGCTGGTGTGGCTCAGTGGATAGAGCGTCGGCCTATGGACTGAAGGGTGTCGGGTTCGGTTCCTGTCAAGGGCACATACCCAGGTTGTGGGCTTAATCCCCATTGTGGGGAGTGCAAGAGGCAGCCAATCAATGATTCCCTCCCATCATTGATGTTTCTCTCCTCTCCCTTCCTCTCTGAAATCAATTATATATATATATATGCCTTGACATCTGCCTTGATGCTCTTTTTCCCATTTAAGCCTCACAATAACCCTATGGGCTACTTACTGTCCTGTTTGTACAAATGGGATTGTGGGGCCCAGAAGCCACACAACTAGCTGGACTGGCACCGAGGTCTCCCTGTCCCTCAGGTCCTTGCAATGACAGCCATAGACTGGTGGTTCCCGGGGCTGCTCCACCCAGACTGTTGGGTTACAGTCTTCAGCCCTTAGAGCTCAGGGATCGGGACCAGGCCATAAGCATCAGGTGGTCGTCTGCTCAGCCATGAGGCGTTTGGAGAAGCCCCCGAGGTCCTCTGCTGCGTGTCTGTCTCGTCTTTCTGCCCGGAGTGCGCAGGGGGCAGGCTGGGCGCGTCCTGCCAGCTGTCCTAGGGACCAGAAAGGGAAGGGCGGGTGGCCAGTGGTGGGGGCCTAAAATGCAGGCGCCTCTTTCTGCTCCAGAGCAACACTTTGAAGCACCACCCGCGTCTGTTTGCTTGGGAAATAGCCTGTTTAGGGCAGAAGCGTTCCTGCTTGCCCAGGGTTTCCAGCTCCGTCCCCAGCAGGGGGTGTGCAGGAGGCAGCTGAGCCATGATTCCCTCTCATTGATGTTCTCTCTCTCTCCCTCTGAAATCAATACCATATATTTTTGAAAATGTTCTTGCTTATGTCAGAAGGAGCATCCGGGAGCTCATGAGCAGTTTGCACGCAGGGCGCGGTGGGGTATGTGGTGACTGCAAGGCTTAGACGAGCTGAGATGCGCTTCCAGCCCTTGCTCCTGGGTCTCGGCAGGAGGGAAGGCTCTGGGGCCGCGCCCACTGGACGCCACCCCCGTGCCAGGGGCCCAGCGAGGACTGCAGTGGTGCCTCGCCCCACGGACCAGTGCACGGATTTCCTTGAGGGTTTGCCTGGTGCGGTGATTCAAAGAAAACGAGCCGGTTATTATTCTCTGAGAGCTGTGGTGTCCTTTTTGCCATAACATAGTGTCACTAGACGCTACAGCTTTTTTTCTTTCTTGCGTTTAAGTAATAAGTAATTTCCAATAAATGGCATCATTGCTCTGGAGAGTCAGTTCATCTTGTTTCTCTTAAAGGAATCTCGACCGTGGGCTCTGTCATGTCTAGCGGGCCAGCTGTCCCCACACCATATGTGAACCCCATTCCTCTCACTGCGCCGGGAAGACAGTCTGGGATGATGGGTTTCCCGCCAGAGCCTTCGTTGGTCCCCGCCGTTCGGCAGGTGTGTGCACTGCGTGGAAGGGCTCACCCTCCTCCTCAGTCTCCCCTCGCTTTCCCGGAGGCCAGCGTGGCAGGGGAGCCCGAGCTCCGGCCTGCACAAACTCGGGCATTGTTGCTTGTACTGGGTTAAGGGTTTTTTGTTGTTGTTGTTTTTTAAAATTTTTATTGATTTCAGAGAGGAAAGGGAGAGAGAAATAGAAACATCAGTGATGAGAGAGAATCATTGATTGGCTGCCTTCTACATGCCCGCTACTGGGAATCGAGCCTGCAACTTGGGCATATGCCCTTGACCAGACTCGAACCTGGGACCCTTCAGTTCATAGGCCGACGTTCAATCCACTGAGCCAAACCAGCTAGGGCTGGGTTAAGAGTTTTGTTGAAATGCACATTTTGCCACTTGGATTGAATGAGTAGAAAATTTCCTTTGCCAGATACTGGATTCATCCAAAGTGGAAAGGGAAGCCACGAGTCTACAGAAGCCATGTGGCTTGGAAAAGTCCTGGCCTTACTCTATTCAATGGCAAATAGGAGTCCCGTGTTCTTAGCCAAGCATGGGTCGGGCGAGGGGTTACCTCTGCAGGAGTCTGAATTGGGAGTCGTGTTCTTTTTCAAGACTTGGAAGGATGCTTTCTTGCACCGTGTTCCTGTGTAGCCCGCTGGCCAACTCCCGAGGTGATGCCAATGCGTGTGCTGCCTCTGCACAGCGTCCTAGGTCCTGTGCCTACCCCCTTTGCAATCAGTCACGGCCTAAGTATATTATCCATATGTATAAAAGCCAGGTGATGGGAACGCCAGAACGACCAATCACTATGACGTGCACTGCAGCGGCCAACCACCCCATCAGGGCCCCGACTGGCTCCCCACAACCTCCCACAGCCCCTCCCCCCGGCGAGGCTGGCCAGCCAACTGCTGTGCCCCCCCCCCCCCCCCCCCGCATTCCCTCTCCCCCGCCAGCCTGGCCCCATTGGCCCTCACCTGAGTGGGCTGGCCAGACCCACCAGTGCACGAATTCATGCACTGGGCCTCTACTAAAGTATATCCTCCTCATTAAAACAACAGTGGAGGCTCACACAGGGAGGTTGTCAGTGTGTCCCCGCTTGTCACTCTCCTGTGTGAATGAAGGAGATAACCATTCCTTTGGGGAACTGTTCCGGGGACTGAGCAAAGATACGCCAGCCAGAGAATTCTCTTAGCTGCGATTTTCCTTTCTGTGTGAACTCAGGCCCCCGTGCTCTGCAGTCACAGCACAGTTGCAAAGCCCAGGTGGTGTTCAGTAGGACAGTCCCCTGGGCACGTGTCGCCGGGAGCCGTACGACCTGTTGGTGTCTTTATCCATCTGGCGGTCTGTCCCATTCACAGGAAGGCTCTGCGGAGCCTGGCCGGCACTGTGGTCAATGTGGTGGGAGAGGAGGCCTCCATCCCAGCAGCCTCTGTGGGAGAGCGCGTCTTAAGGTTACGATGTGCACACCCACACGGGCTCAGCGAGAGAACCCAGGAGAGCCTTTCCTTTCCCTGCTTCGCTTTTAGAAGCAAATGGTTCAGTTGGCAGGTATAGTTCTGGTGCGTGACACATACCTGGTTTATAGCAAGCCGTGTGCGCGCACACACACATACCTTTTCTGGGTGTTGTTCGTGGGTTACCCCAGTTTTAGGACAGTGTACCTGTACTAGACTCTGCCTTTTGTTCTCTGTTTTTGCATTTTCAGTTGTGAAGATGATTTTCAATATACAGTTTGGATTGTTGGGCTGGCTAGTTTTTGTTTTTAAGTCTTAAAATGAGAAAAGTGAAAGGGAAGAGGGAATCATTACTAGTCTCAGATCTGAGAGTGAAACATTCCATGGAGTTGTTAGAACTGAACTGGGAGAATCAAAAAAACAGAGATTGCCCC
The DNA here is from genome assembly GCF_964212035.1 of Myotis nattereri. NCBI lineage: Eukaryota > Metazoa > Chordata > Mammalia > Chiroptera > Vespertilionidae > Myotis > Myotis nattereri. The sequence continues at coordinate 5,879,823 of NC_138089.1, forward strand.
ATAAATAAGATGAAAAAGGGGCATTTTTAAAGGCACTTTGGAACATTTACCAGAAGGCACAGCCTTCTCCATTTTATACGCTCAAATGTTGTTATGCTTTTGTGTCACTACTTCTATTCTTTTTTAAAAAATATTTTTTTATTGATTTTAGAGAGGAAAGGAGAGGGAGAGAGAGATAGAAACATCAATGATGAGAGAGAATCATTGATGGGCTGGCTCCTGCATGCCCCCTACTAGGGATCGAGCCCACAATCCAGGCATGTGCCCTGACCGGGAATCAAACCATGACCTCCTGGTTCATAGGTCGACGCTCAACCACTGAGCCACACCGGCTGGGCACTGTATCTATTCTTGTTTGGTAAACACAGACCCTATAGTAACTGTAGCTGATGATGTTTATACAGGTCGTATAAACCTGTAAAACTTTCCTCAACCAATAGACACTCTTTTGTGACCTTTAAACTTCAGCCCTTTTATGATCTTCAAGGAAATCAATCTAATGGCAAGGTTGATTCCTCTTTCATTCTTTTTTCTATTTTTTTTCATACTTTTAGGTATATCTTTGAAGTATCCTTCCTGTGTGTGCATTTTGCGTCTTGGCTATGAATGTTGAGTGTGAGGTACATTATGGCAGAAGACAAAGAAAAGCCCACAATGTTGTGTGAATCAAGCACGTCACACTCAAAGACTAACACGGGCCAAATAACAAGGTGTAAGCGTATGTGGCCACAAAAAACACAAAAGCTTCAGTTTTCATAGAAACGTAGGTTTATTTTGATAGAGACATGCTGAATACAATGGGCTGAAATAAATGAGTCATCGTTAACATAAAAGAATAGAACATTTTAATAAAAATTAATATTTTTTCTTGAACATTAACTTACCAGACACTGAGTAACTGCACAAATTAATAAGCGTCACGCAAATAAACCTATTTCTCTTGTTCTCCGAAAGCGAAATATTTCCTGTTGCGCCCACCAAACAAGTCAGCCCCAGACTAATGCCATGGCCATCGGCAGTAAAAGTATCCGCTGCTAGTGTTAGTGGAGAGGAATGGTGCGCCTGCGCGTAAGGCAGGTGAGGGAAATGAATGCAACACATTATACTTACCAGTCATTAGTGAACGTTGTAGTTCATTATTAGTAAATATGTATAACAGGATATTGTAACATTTAAGTTATGAAATGTCTGTTGAAACATTTCTTACATGCCGTTATACTGGCTGGGCCGCAAAAATATTCATTGTGGGCCACATGCAGCCCACAGGCCACGAGTGTGACACGCTTGGTGTAAGTGATGCAGTCTTTGGTTTCAGGAGGGGCCATGGTAGTCATGGGGTGGGGTTAGGTTAGACATCCAAAAGGCTAAAACTCCACTGAAATTATTATTACAGACCTGAGAAGTGGACAGGCTTCTGTGACTGTGTCTGTTTTTTTTTATATCTGAAATACTGATGGAAACATTCTGGTACATATGAGCCCCTATATTCAACTTAACTTTTTCCTTCTGAGTCATATTTTTGACAAGAACAAGATGTCTGGTGTTCAAGATCCGTGTGAGAAATAGTTTAATTAGAAACAAAATTAACACCAAGAGCTGGAATAATCCAGTGGTGTTGGAATAAATTATAAGGTTGTACAGGCAGAACCACAAAGAAACCTAAGGATGAATGGGAAGAGGATGAATGGGAAGTTACCCAGCGTTCAACCAGAAAGCGTTCCGAAGCAGGGCGGCAGTCCCTGGGCGGTACGTCCATTCAGTCCACACCACGCACCAGGCCCCAACCACGTCCCATGTGTCCCAGGCTCCAGAGGACCCAGCCATGAGCTGGCGGAAGAGATAAAGAACAAATGAGTAATTACATAGTAAAAAGACAGACAGAATCAAGTTCTGGAAAAAATAAAGTGGGGAAGGGGGAGTAGTGGGCCAAGGTTACATTTGGGTAAATGGGTTGGTCTGGCAAGGACTTCTGAGGAAGTGAATCTTGAGCTGCTGTGAGGAAGTGAGGGGAGAACCCTCCAGGCAGCGGACACAGCAGGCAGGGCAAACGGGTAGCGTGTTTTGCTCAGTCACGGCCTGTACCTCATGTGGGGTGGGGGCGGGACGGCTGTGTTTCTAGGAATTATGATGAGGTAGACTCTGAAGCTGGACCGCCTGCGTTCCAACACAGGCTGTTCACTTATTTTACTTCATCTTGCTGTGCCTCTATTTTCCATCTGTGAAATGGGTATGATGCCAGGCCTTGCTTCATAGATTAACTGTGAAGATTAAATAAATTAATACACATTATAGTCTCTAGCATATAGTAGGTGCTCAATAAAAATTGTTAGTCATTTATTCTTTCAAACCACATTTTTGAGCATTTATTATATACTAACTTGTACCTTCTGGGAATTAAAAGATCGCTACAATGTAGTTCTTCCCCTGTAGAAGTTCACAGTCCAGTCAGAGACACAGACATGGAAACAGACTCTTGCAACATAATGTAATACATTCAGAGCCAGGAGTATATGCAAAAGTCGATAATTTGTTTAAAATGAGCACTAGTGGAATATTGTAGAGTACGTATTTCCTCCCCACGTGTGCATCAGGTGAGATGTTGTAACTGAAGGGGGGCTTCGTGTCTCTTGTCGCTTGCTGCATCCCGGCTGTCTAGTCCAGCTGGTCCTTGGGCAGTTGGTGCTGAATTCCGTCACAGAGACTAGGCCAGTGGTCGGCAAACTGCGGCTCGTGAGCCACATGCGGCTCTTTGGCCCCTTGAGTGTGGCTCTTCCGCAAAATACCACGTGTGGGCGCGCATGTACAGTATGATTGAAACTTCGTGGCCCACGTGCAGAAGTCGGTATTTTGTGGAAGAGCCACACTCAAGGGGCCAAAGAGCCGCATGTGGCTCGCGAGCCGCAGTTTGCCGGCCACTGGACTAGGCGAACGGTTCAGAAGATGGAGAAGCCCTTGTTAACCTTTGGCCCCCTAAGCTGTCAGAGTCCTGGGAGCCTTCCTCGATACTTTCACATGCTCCAAACAAGAGAGGAAATGTGAGTTTCTGGTCAGAGTTAATTCTCACCTGTCGCTGCCTCAGCGCCGCCTGTGGGCCTGGCTGGAGGACAGGTCCTGACTCCAGTTGTAGTGTTTCTCACTCAGCAAGTTGGGGTGGGGCCCGAGAATTTGCATCTCTGACAAGTTCCCAGGGACCATACTTGGAGAACATCCCAACTGCTATGCTTCCGCGGTGGCATTCCTCCCTTCCCACCAGTCGAAGCGACAGAAGTGACCAGGATAACTTATTTGCTATCATTTAGGACAGTGGTTCTCAACCTGTGGGTCACGACCCCTTTGGGGGTCAAATGGCCCTTTCACAGGGGTCGCCTAAGACCATCGGAAAACACATATTGAATATATAATTACATATTCTTTTGTGATTAATCACTATGCTTTAATTATGTTCAATTTGTAACAATGAAAATACATCCTGCATATCAGATATTTACATTACGATTCATAACAGTAGCAAAATTGCAGTTATGAAGTAGCAACGAAAATAATTTTATGGTTGGGGGTCCCCACAACATGAGGAACTGTATTGAAGGGTCGCGGCATTAGGAAGGTCGAGAACCACTGATTTAGGACAACCTGTGCTCCAGTGCCAAAATATTCAAAGAGAAAAAAAATTAAGATGATGATCCAACAAAAACTATTTTATGGAATAAAATTTCTTTAAAAATTCCTAATACTGGCCTTTAAACCATGTGCAATAATCTCGTCTTTCTAATTTATTTTTTGTTTTTTGCTTAAAGATGCTTTCTATGCTTCTATCATCTGCCTGGCCTCATTGTGCCTCTTGTAGCAGGTGAGCTCCTGCTGACGGCGAAGGACAGATAAAATGTTACATCTCATGTACCAGCCGTCTGTTCAGTCCTCTCCCTGCAGCTGGAGAGGAGAGGAGAGGGCGTAGTCACCGTCTGTGCCCAGGGCCTTTCCAGTGTTGAGTCACCCCGTCACGATTAAACATCTTGAAAATGCACCCCTAAGTGTGCTTTTTACTTCATTATGCACATGTCCGCTATTTTACCTGCGTTATAAAAATTAGAGGCCTGGGGGATGAGAAGTATGCACACATACACGTGTGTGCTCATATAAGGTCTAAGATCACTTTAACACACGCATACGTCCATTTCAGTATTCTTACGAATCCCGGTGTAGAGACCGTGTTCTAGGAGCCCAACTCCATGCTTCTCACAAATGAGGTGTTTATGTGAACCTGCTGAACTAAAGGGAGAGGAGGGTAACTCAGGTGGTTATTAATGAAGCACTCTGTGCTACGGAAAAGCTAAAGCAGCTGCATAAAGTGGGGGTACCTTGAAGGAAACATAGATGCATGTGCCGCGTGCTTCTGCGCCCGTTTGTGTCTGAGCTCACTTGTTCTTGGCTCTTGCTGTTTGCCTTCCGGGTGGCCCTCACGCAGTTCCCTGACCCCCGGCTCTGGCTGTGGCTGTGCTGACATCCGGAGCCCTGAGGGGAGTGCTGGAACTTTGATCTGTGCTCTCTGGTTTCCTGGGTGCTGTGGGTGCCTGGGACACCTGGGCCAGGTCCCACGTGGGCCCGGTGACTCACCAGGGCAGATACGCTTGCAGTGACACGATGAGAATGCTGCCAAAGGGTGTCAGTAAGTTGTGGATTAGTGGTCCCTTTTCCGTATTGACACAGTCGCTCACGGCCACTCTTTGGAAAGCATTCTGTTTTCCTAACAAGATCCCGGGATTGATGCTGTCAGCGTTCACCTCACAAACTCAGGGCAGCCCTGATCGTTGGAAACAGAAGCTGGCCCTCTGCCTCCTCTTGGTCTCTGCCTTTGTTTACCCCTTCACTCAGCACCGTGCAAGCAGGCGTCCTGCCCTTGTCATCCCTGCGGTCGGTGTTGCGATGGACTGACTGGAATGCACCATACAGCTGTTGTGCCCAGATTTCAAAGTTCCCAAGACCTCCAGGGAGCCAGTCAGTCCGATGCAAAAGCAAAGAGTCATTTATTTCAAACCTAGGTTTGGCTCCCCTGCCACACTCACCGATGCAACGGTAAGCTCCAGTGGCCGAGAGAGAGAGGCCTGATGGGACAGGGGGTTTTAAAGGGGGGTGGAGTGAGGGCAGGAGAGGGGACTGTGGGCCCCGCCGATTGGCCAGGCGTGAGTCGGTACAGGATGTGGTCATAGTGATGGCGTGCACTTCCCTTGATTATTATTGGTCAGTCCAGACAAATCCTGGGTGTGGCTAGCAGCGGCTTCTTCCCCTGAGGAAGCACATGGCACCGTCCCAAAATGGAGGACCCAAGGCAAGATGGAGGGCGCAGTCCTTGTCCGGCTCCTGCTGCTGCCGCTCGAACTCGCCACAAGGCAGGATGGCCCTCTGCACAGCACCCGCAGCTGGCCTGCGGGCAGACCGGGACTCCAGCGCGTCTGGGCGGCACCGGCCCAGCAAACGGGGTGCGGCCGGTGGAGTGGCCCAGCTCCAGAGGAGCAGCATCCGCTCGGAGCAGGCCCGGCCATGGGGTCGGTGCACCGCAGCATGGCGGCCTCCCCGAGCTAGGGCACGCGCCCCACTCCGCCGCCGCCGCTGCTGCACTGGGCCCGGTCCGGGGGGCAGCGGGCGGGTGGCAGCCTGCGCTGGGCTCCCGCCGTGGGCCGGGGAGCCAACGCCCCCCCCCCCATGGGGCCCGGTGGCCGGCCCACGCAGGCCCCGGTCCCCCCGGCCGGGCCCCAAGGGCCGCATGGACCCCCAGCCCCAGCGCGGGCAAGCGGGGAGCCGACCACGAGGGAAGGGAGGAAAGAGCCAGGCAGTGAGGCCTTCCGCTCCATGACCTCCCCCGTGGTCGGTCGCCGCCCGGCCCCCACCCCTCGGCCCGCCGCCGGCCACCACGCAGCCGGCCCGGACACTCGGACCCGCTCCGGGGAGGCCAGGCCCCACGGCGGGCATGGAGGGATTTCAGAGCCCAGCGGCCAGACTCCTCCTCCCGCACCGCCCGGAGAGGCCGGCGGCGCGCCTTTCACAGCCTCTTGCCCTGCCCTGTGCTTCCGCCCGGACCTGGCGTCGGGAAATCAGGACGGCATGTTTCACCCAGTAGCTGAAAAGGGAGATGGGGCAGGTGGGTGATGTGGATGGTGAAGGAAATAACTTGCCAAACTTAGCACCTGTCCTGGCCCCCCCTGAGGTTCTCACCATCGGCGCCGCGGCCAGCACCGGTCACCGCCGCACCCACACACGGGCTCCTGCCGGGGGGTAAGCTCCAGGCCGCGAGCAGGGACACCGCTCCTGTTGGGGCCTTTGTGGGTCTTTGCCCCGTACATTCGGACGACCCTGAGGCTCCGCCTTCCCCCTGGGAGTTCAGCTGGAAGGGTCTGCTGGGACTGGCCGGGGTCAGTCACCCAGCTGTCCCCTCGGTCGCCCTGAGGAATACTCCATGAGCTTTAGTAATTTGAATGTGTCCCATTGTTAGGAAGTTGCCATATGTTCTTACATTATTATTTATATTATTTTCTTAAAACTGACTTACTTTTCAATTTAGATGAAATAAACATTGTCCTAAGAAGCGATATTTGTGAACTCGGGTTGAGGTTGGAGATAATACATACATTTTTGTCCAAGATCAATTTATTTTTATTGTTTTTATTTTTTTTAATCTTTTATTTTTTTATTGATTGAGATATTACACATTTGTCCTTATCCCCACGTTACCCCCTATCCCCCACTCATGCCCTCACCCCCCTGTTGTCCGTGTCCATTGGTTAGGCCTATATGCTTGCATATAAGTCCTTTGGTTGATCTCTCGCCCTTACTCCCACCCTCCCCTGCCTTCCCTCTGAGGCCCAAGGGTCCGATCGATGTCCAAGATCAATTTAAATAAACCTTCCGGTCTTTAGAAACCCTGTGTTCACCCAGCCTCGTGTGGACTCCCACTGTGTGTGCGTGTCACATCCTGGGACGTTTGGGCAGGATGCCCTCTTCTTGCTGAGACGGGCCTTGACCAAATATGGAACTATGCTCATTGCATCGGGACCCTGCATTCATGATATACGCTGCTTTCCTAAAAGCCCAGATCTGTCCCTCACCTTCCTAAAAAGTTGCCAAGACCCTACTCTTCACACACATTCTCCTTCCAGGCTCAGGGCACCACTCCAGGTCAGAGGATCACATTGCACACCTAGAGTTTGGGACCTGGAGTTAGAGTTGACAAACCCACTGATTGAACAGCGGCGGCCAGGCTACTCCTGAGCAGTGTCACTCAGATCTGTGATCATGTGAGATGGGTGTTTGTTAAGCAGAAGTAGGAAATGACCTCCTCTCTGTGCTAACTTCCTTGAGTCTTACCTGCTTTGTAATATATTTTTAAAGCAGCCTTGCATTTAATTCATTAATAACTCAGAGCAGCATTTTTTATGAGTCTGGAGCTACTCTGGGTGAAGTTGCTCAATACCAGCACTTTCCATATTTCTTCATCTTCAACTTGTTCTTCAGCCCACAGTTAATAAAGAGGGCACCTCGGGAGTGTTTCTTTAACTGCAGTAATTTTTAGGGCAGACACTTAGACCCACAGCACTCATGCTGCGGTCCCGGTGGGCCCCATCTTCATCACGCCGGAGCCAGGGGACTCCCCGTCTCCACCCCCCAACTCCTGAGTCAGAATCCGCAGGGCAAAAGATCTCTAGGTGATTCATATCCAAGAAAAAAATGTATGAAGCAATATCCTTATCCTTGAACACAATTATGAACTTTTAAGGCCCAGACAGTGAACTTTGAGTCATTCTCTTGCCATGTTCAGTTTTTGCCGTATCTGGATTTGCCTATTAATATTTTTTACTTAATATCTTTCTGAAAATTGACAACTTCAATAGATTTCAAAAAGGTTACCTCTGCGAAATCACAAATCTGATTTACCAGTTGCATTTCTTTTAGTAAACATGGGCATGAAACCAGCTTCTCCACCTTCAGCCAGCGTCTCCCAGTCTCTCCCAGCTCCTCCCGGCTTCTCCCAGCATATCTGGCTTCAGTGGCCACAGTCAAGATGCTGCAGAAAGATGACCCTGTACTTATCCCACTTGTAATTTGAGGGGGGAAATCCCTGAGCATAGATGGTTAATAGCTTTTATTTCAAATGTAAAGTTAGTTAAGGTAGCCCCCACATCTCATGGCACAATTTTGAGAGCAGATAATATAACAATAATCTCTATCATCGGTTAAAAGCACAAATCTGGCACTTAATAGACTAATTCACAGTCACTCCATCGCAAGTTTTACTCATGAATATCATATCATGAGGGAATGTGAAACCCTTTAATTAAACATGATTTGAAAGCAGCAGAAATGGAGACGAGTGTTTGGGGAGGGAGAGTGAAGGACTCCGTGCTGGGAGTGAACGCTGGGCGGCATGGATGTGCCTGTGCAGGGGACCCATCGCCGTCCCTCCGGGCCCCGCCTTTAACAGGCTCTGATACACAGCCCTGTCTGTGCAGATTATGAAACCAGTTGCCAACTTACTTTAGGAAAACGGATAAACACGCAGAATAGCACATTTCCATAGTGAATGAAAAGCAAAAGCTAAGGCAGAATGTGAGAAATAAGCTACGGCATCTCCAGGTGTTTTCGGTGAAGGTTAAAGGAGAACGTCATTTCACGAGGCTGCCAGGACGCCGCTGCTGCTGGTTACCGCTCCGTCCCCACGAGCACCGCGCTGTTGTAGGAAGCGGGAGACCTGTCCCTAGGTCTGCAGCCCGCTGTGAAGACACCGGTGCCTCTTAGTTCCTACCCGACACTGGGACTTGACTTGCAGCTGCTCTGGGGGAGGCAGCGATGGTGTGGAAGCTACCAGAGGAATGGCTCAGCGCAGAAATCAGCGTCTGAGCGGTCACTTGGCTATTGTGAACCTGCCCTGACCTTTATGCGGCCGCCCGTGCTCAAGTTCCAAAGCCCACTCACCTGGTTTGGTGTCATTCAAGTTGACCTATTGATATCAGTTAGCTCTTGAAAATTTAGTATAAAAATCTGAAATCTGGCCCTGGTTGCAAGGCTCAGTTGGTGGGAGTGTCGTCCCGTACACCAAGAGGGCGCGGTTTTCCTTCCTGGTCAGGGCACATACCCAGGTTGCAGTTCCTCTCTCTCTCTCTCTCTCTCTCTCTCTCTCTCTCTCTCAGCCCCCCTCCCTTTCCCTCTCCCTTTCCCTCCCTTCCCTCCCTCCCCCAGTCCTTTCTCTCTAAAAATCAATAAAATCATGTCCTCCAGTGAGGATTAAAAAACCTGAGGTCTGATTATTGTTTTAGTATCACTTTGTCACTAGAAGTCAAATTCATGCTCCCATATTCAGACCTAAGCAATCCCTGGTATGATACTGAAAATATCATTGAGAGTAGGGTATCGTAGCACAGGAGAAGGCAGGGAAATGTTAAGTAGAAAGTGAATAGAGAAACGGGAATCATTTTCGTGTAAGTTAAAGAATCTACCAAACAAAGGGGAAAGTTTAAAAGTAGTGGTGGTTTCCATGGACACCGTTATGGTCACAGTCTTTATTAGTGGACGTCCTGACACGGTGTCAGGAGAACACCCCTCGGGGACCGGCGGTGCCTGCAGCGGCTTCGTGTTAGGTTGGGAATGAGCAGCCCTTGCCATGCAACCCAAGTCCTAGGCCACGACGGGCCTGCGAGAGGAGGATCTGTGGCTGACAGTGTCATGGGATGGGCATAGGGAGCATGTGCACATGGACATGAGACGGAGGAATTGAGAGTCGGGCAGGGAGAGGAGACCTGAGGCACAGCGAGGCCCGCGGTAGTGGCGGCGCCGGCCCTGTTAGCCGGTGCCTTGTCTCGGTCAGCGTGTCCCTTTCGTTGGCGGCTGGAAAGGCCCGACGGCAAGGAAGGGAGGGAAGCACACTGCGTCGAATTCCAAGGAGGGGGCATGGGATCCGTTGTACTTGTGGGCCATATAGGCCCACAAAGTCATTTGGTCTGGCCCTGCCAAGGCATTAGGGGTAAGTTCATTAAATGTTTGACCAAATAGAGCAGGCTAATTTTTAAGTTAATAATTTTGCATGGCCCAGGAGTGATGTTATAAATATCTAACTGGCCCTGGGCAGGAAGAAGGTTCCCAGCCCCGGTTTAGAAGGAAACGGCCTGTGGGCAGCAGGGGAGCCCCCTCTGTCACTGCCGCTGGAGGAGACAGACCTCACTCTTTCTTCTTAACCGTAGTCATGAAGCACCTCCTCCCTACTCATCTTGTCAGTAAGAAGATAGTCCTGTGTCCTCTGCCCGTCCGTCTGCATATTCCTGGTAGAAGATTCATGGAAGTGTTCCCACTGGGATTCCCTTCCGTTTTCAAACGCAGAAATGGAGGGCAGGCAGTTTAAATGACTGGCCAGGTTTCTGGTGGTTAGGGCTGCAGTCCTGACAAAGGAGGCCTTTATCCCTGAGCTCCCTGAGAGTGCTGGTGTGGAAGGCGAGGCCACGCCCACTCCTGCCTGGTGTGGAAGGCGAGGCCACGCCCACTCCTGCCTGGAGCTGGGAGGAGGAGGAGGAGGAGAAGGTGCTCATGCCCGCCCAGGCTGGCAGGGCAGGGAAGCATGCCTCACACTTGTCCTTCAAAAAGTGGTTGTACTAAGTTTTTATTTTTATTAAATTAAATATATATTTCTGCCCCATCAAACTTTAAAAGTTATTTTATAATTTAATGAAACTTTACAAGTTACGTTATAATGTAAGTATAAATTCTTTTGAGAACAAAAGCAGTATATTAGGGAAGAATAAATAAGCAAAAATGAAGTACAAAAGTACTACAGATATTATATTTATGTTCAGTTGGTTTTTAAAAAGCTGATAATTTATTTGGCGCATAGAGTTACATTTTTATCAAACAGTGGTGGCACAATATACAGAAGAATGAAGTTGGGCCCCTTCCTCTCACCATGTACAGAAATTAATTCAAAATGTGTCATAGACCTAAATGTGAGAGCTAGAGCTGTTAGAAGAGAACATAGGGAAAAAATAAAACAGAACTTTTGCAACTCAACAGAAAAGAGACAGAAACCCAATATTTAACATGGGCAGCGGAATGAAGAAATATTTCTCTGAAGAAGGTAGACACGTGGTCAAGAGGGCCAGTAACAGATGTCTGCCAGCGTCCGCCGTGGCTGGGGCCCAGGTGGTTGGAGCATCATCCTTGTGGCTCCATTTCTGAGTTTTGGGTTTTGGGTTTGATCCCGGGTTGGGGTGTGTACAGGAGGCAACTGGTAGGTGCCCTCCCCCTTCCCCTCCCTCTCCCCCACCCCTCCCTCTCTCCCTCTCCTCCCCTCCCCCCTCACTTCCTCTCTAAAATCAGTAAACATATTACATATTCTTGGGTGGATAATAATAAAAAGATGTCAACACTATTAATCACTAAGGAAATATAAATCAAAAGTACAAAAAGCTACCCCTTTACATGCACTGGGGTGGCTGAGAGAGCCACACAGCCAGTGTTGGCTAGATCTGGAGAAACTGGAGCCCTCAGACGGTGCAGCTGCTTTGGAAAAGAGTCTGGCAGTTCCTTAAGATGTTAACTCGCATCAGCACATGACAACACCCTACTCTTCGATATGTAGCCCAGAGATTTAAAACCTACCCAGACTAGCATGCCCTGTCACATTGGCACTAATCACAGTAGCCAGAATGGGGAAACAGCCCAGGTGTTTGCCAGTTGATGAGTGGATAAACAGAACATGTACATCAGAGGAATAGTATTGAGCCATGCAAAGGAAACGGAGGGCTGACACGCACTGCACAGTGTCCGTCAACCTTCAGACCATTATGCTAGGAGAAAGAAGCCAAATGCAGAAGGCCACGTCCTGTGTGATTTCATTTATATGAAATGTCCAGAACAGGCGAGTCTGAGAAACCGAGAGTAGGAAAGAAAAGGTACTCCACAATTGTGAGTGAGTGCAGAAGGGCCGGCAGTTTTCTGTAACTTAATTTATCAGACAGCATGCCAGTGAAATAAAATACAGTTTATGATCTGGGTTATTTTTTCTTGGGGTCGGGAAGAGAAGCTTTAAATCCACATGGGAACAGATGTAGCCTTTTGTTACAGATGTATCAGAAATGAGAGAGGAGGGAGATGGGTGAATTTGGAAAAGAAAAAACAAGTAGGGAGAGCCCGGGGCAGGGCACAGAGAGCCCTGTGCCTGTGGAAGGAGAGCTGGCATTTGAATTAGTGGGAAATGCCTTGGGGTTTAGCAAGGTGTCTGTTCTTTTTATCTCCATCAATGATGATACTCACAGTTGCCTCAGAGAAAATGAGCTCACAGGACTAATGGTGGAAGGACCACTGAAGACTTAAGACTGAAAGTGAGCTGTTCTTGGTTTTAGCAGGTGAATTCAGTGGTTGTAGGTCTGCGTTTTGGTGAATTGGTGAACTTCGGAAGGCAGTAGTGGATAGTCATCATTGAGGAACCTTTGTGTTACATAAAATCCTCTCAAAGGCTAAAGTCAGTGTTGAGGTTAAGTCTCTGGCTGATATACTTTGATATGAAAAGAATAAATAAAAAATTAGTCTTTTGAAGTTTATCTTTATTGTTAAATTTATCTTTATTACAGATGTTTCCTTTGTTTGTGTTCCTCCCCCCTTGACCCCTTGACCCCACACCCGTCCCCTAGGCCTTCACCACTACATTGTCTGTGTCCATGAGTCATTACTTATATGCATATAAGTTCCCAGGTTAATCACCCCCTCCACACCCCCACATTCCCTCTGAGATTCGTCCGTCTGTTCCGTGCTTCTATGTCTAGAAACAATTCTTAAGTAAATGTCATAGGAAATGACATGACAACATACTGTATTTACTATTGTGTAACACCAGGAATTGTTGTTACATATTTATGTGTAATCACCCTTTCCTTGGCAAGCCGGCTCTTTCTAATCTGAAATGCTATCACTATTATTTTGCTAAAATCATCCTTAATTTTTACATGTCAAGGATTATCAAGACAGTGTTAAATCAGCTGGTTTTTCTGATTGCATACTATTTGTATTTGATATATTCACAAAAATCAATCGAAAGTGCCAGAATGCTCTTTTCTCCAATACATGGGCGTCATTCTGGTCATTACCTTTAATAGCATGAATGATACTAACACAGGTCTCTACCTTCCAAAAAACGAGGATGCACAGCTCAGTGTATAGAAATTAAGTAGAATGATGTCATTATGTCCTGTCTGTCCATTCATGAGTCCATCTAACACTTCCTGGCCTGTGTGCTGTGGGAGGTTCTGAGCGTGTGGAGATGAATTAGACCCAACCCTTGTCCCTAGGAATTTTCAGCCCAGGAGTTGACAGTGAGAGACACTTTACTAAGCAACTGAATCTCAATTTTAAGAAGTTTAACTTGGGGCCAACAAGTTTCATTCCTTCAGAGCCGGGACGTCTTTACTTGTCCCTGGCCCAGGCAGCTGCAAAGCCGCCCCCTCCCCCGAGAGTGGTCCTTGAACCGTTTAGTTATGTGATTGGCTCACAGGAGTTATTTGACCATTGGATCCCACGTGGTCATTTTCCCACCATGTTTCATTCTATAAATCTCCTAATCAGTTCAGGGTGAAAACCTTCTTTCCCTTGTTTTTGAAGTTCCCTCCTTGTCCTTTCCGGCAAGTCCCCAAAGGCACTCCGAACTTGAGTGTTAGTCCCACTCTCCTGAGACGGACTCAGTCCGGCTGGTGGGCTGACGGGGCTTCAGACAGGAGGGGCCAGGGGCCCAGGGGCCGAGGGCAGAGCACTGACTCTTCTCGTGGGCGTGTGTTTATATATGAGAAGTTACCGTTGCACAGCAAACAATTCCTGCAGCACACAAGATAACAACTTCACCGGAAACCAAAAATGACCACCTGCCTCCCAGCCCCGCCCCGAGGGTGGCAGTTATTACAGAATCTTTCTCCAGACTTTCTGCCAGGTCCCCTGCCAGCCTGTTCCTCTTGTTTCCAAAGCCGAGCACTTCATTTCAGACAATTATGTATTTAAAAGTATCCAGTGGTATATTAACAGGGAGAAGCAAGTGACAGTAGTGTGAGTGTTTCCTCCACTTGGTAGACTAGGGTGCATGAGCAGGCCATGCGGGCGGCTGCTGGGCTGGGGAGAGGCGTGTGCTCCGTCGGGAGCCTGCAGTGTCATATGAACTTAAAAAAAAAAAATAAGAGCAGATAAAAAAAAATAAGAGCAGATAAAAAAAAAATAAGAGCAGATAATCTTTTCATAATAAGAACATAGTCTTAATGCAGAGGCATATTTTTTAAGCGGACTCTGAGTGTGGGACTCTGCGTGTGAGGAGTTGACTCTCTCTGGACTTCAGGGGTCACTGGTTGTCCCTCCGAGGCCTCAGTCAGTTGTCATCTGTTCTTCCTGACCAGGTTGAACGAAAAATAAATTCTTAGTGCACAGCAGCTTTTATTCAAGCCATGGCGCCTCCACAGATACGTTAAGCAAAACCCAGGCATGGGGAGAGCGCAAGCACCACGTGAGATGATGCACATCTTCTTGTAGCCATAAGCTCCTCTACCGAATGGGTAGCATTCTCTTTCATCAGATTATTTTCAGAAAACTCAGCTGAACCCAGAAAGCACATTAGCATCAGCATTTGCGGTGTTTAGCTACATGAATCCCTCATTTTGTTGCACTTCGTAGATACTCCTTTGTTGGAGTTGTCTTACAATGTGAAGGTTTGTGGAGCCCTGCCACAGAGGTGATCACTCCTTGAAGGCTCAGATAGTGGGTAGCAGATTTTAGCATGAAAGTATTTTTAATTAAGGTAAGTGCATTGGTTTTTTAGACATAATGCGATTGCATACTTAATAGACCATAGAGTAGTGTAAACATAACTTTTTATATATACACTGGGAAACCAAAATAATGCGTGACTCACTTTATTGCCATATTCGCTTTATTGCAGTCATCTGGAACCGAACCCACAATATCTCGAGGTATGCCTGTATTGATATTAATTTTATATCCTTACTCTAGTTGAGGTTTCAGGTTTCCAGTTTAAAGAATCACACAAAAATATGTGTAATGGCTAGGAATGGAGTTGGCATGTAGCATTTCTCAAGAGCAGCTTGACAGAATATTCATAGTAAATTTTAAAACTTCGCACTTGTTAACTGAGTGATCCCGTTTCTCTGAATGTATCTTCTGGTAAAAATCAGTTATATACTTGGATGTTTAGCCTGGTAAAATTTATTTCTGACATTATTCATAAATTAAGGAAACAGGAAAGGAATCTCAATGTCCAAAGCAGAAGAAGGTTAGATAAATTTTGGCATGCGACTAGAGTCTTTACACATCAGTAAGTAAGGTACTTGAAGACTGGCTGATACCATGAGGACTTATTTACAAAATTACATTGGCTAGAAAAGAATGATATAAACTTCATGCTTTAATTTGTCAAAAATATATATGTGTATAAGTATAATTTTTTTATTTTCAACATTTTCCAAGTTTTCTGCAATTAACATATATTAACTGTTAACATTATGAAAATACCTTAATAATCTTAATAAAATTGGTAAGGAAAAAAGTTATTATGGTTAAGATTTTTCTTTTCTTTTTAAGCTATTTGTAATAACATTTTTTTAAATGATTTCCTTTCAAGAATTCTAGTAGTTAGAAGGATTCTTTAATTTCAAATATTGTCAATTTCTTTAAATTCTATGTTGTGTCACCTACTTTTCTAGTTTTATTGAGATATAATTGATATACAGCATTGTATAAGTTGTACACCATAACAACTTGCGTACATAGATGATAAAGTGATTATCATAAGTTTTATTAGTATCCGTCATCTAAAATGGTTGCATCTATTTACTCCTTTAAAAAAATATGAAGGAGAACATGGATAATAGCAGTTCTTTCCTTCAGTCCAGTGGCTTTTTCATAAATCTCGCTCTGGCCATCTTAGCTTACTGTGCTATTCTTGTCTCTGTAAGGGACACCCTCAGTGCTCTCATAAGTTAGCTTTGTACAGGGTTGGGAGTGTTGTTGTTGTTTCCAGGTTTATTTTCTATTTGAAGGCAAAATAGCTTATTATTATTTTCAAATCATATTAGATTTCCAGCAAAATCATTCAAAAGCCATAGGGAGATCTATTGATCTTCGTTAAGGTGTCATTCTGTGTATGTGTGTGTTTCATATTCATGGTTTTTAAAAAGTTTATCTTTATTGTTGAAAGTATTACAGATGTTCCCCTTTTTTCCCATTGACCCCGTCTACCCTGATCCCACCTCCTCCTCAGGCCTTCACCACACTATTGTCTGTTCATGGGCAATGCATATCTGCATGTAAGTTCTTCCCGCTGAAATTCGTCAGTCTGTTCCATGCTTCTATGTCTCTGGATCTCTTTTTTTAGTCAGTTTATTTTGTTCAGTAGATTCCACATATATGTGAGATCACGTGATTCTCATCTTTCTCTGACTGGCTTATTTCGCTTAGCATAATACTCTCCTGATCCCTCCATGTTGTCTCAAAGGGTAAAAGATCCTTCTTTTTTACAGCTGCATAAGTGTGTTTATTTTTGATGTTCACTGTGGAGTAATTACAAGTAAGGGACAAGTGGCATTTGTGTGTGTCTGCTGTATGAATGTGAATCAATAAAACATTAATACACATCCTAGTGGTGATATGAAATACAAGACTCATGACCTGGCCCGTGTGGCTCCGTGAGTTGGCGCATCGTCCCGTGTACCACAGGGCTTTGGGCTTGGTTCCCCGCTGGGGCACATAAGCTTTGGGTTAGATCCCGGGTCGGGGCACGTAAGGAAGGCAACCAATCGGCGTTCTCACATTGATGTTTCTCTTTCTCTCCCTTCTCCTCTCTCTAGAAAAAAAATTTAAATAATAAAATAAAATACAAGACTCCTGTGTGTGCACAGGAGTGCGTGCGTGCATGTGAGTGTGTGACTGTGTGTGTGTGTGTGTGTGTGTGTGTGTGTGAGAGAGAGAGAGAGATAATTCCCTGTGCTTGAAGTTAAAAGTCAGGAAGAGGCAGTGGAAAAAGTTGCAAAATAGCCCGTTCCTTGAAGAGAATGTGCTTGTGCACAAAACACAACTTTCAGTGTTAGTTTTATATTTCTATTTGATGGAAAAAGGTTATGGAAACAACTGTAAAAATACTTTGTCTGAAAGAAGTCTAGCTGCAGAACGTAAGAGAGAAAATCCTTGAGAATGTGGTTCATCAGCAAGGGCACAGCTATGCCTCCCCGAGTGCACGCGGCCGGGTCCCATGACTGGTCCATGGGCCAGATCGTCGGATCCATCGGAACCCCACTGGGGGCTTACCGCTTTCTTGTTCTTGCCAAGTTTTCTCTCACTTGGGTCAGCAATTTCAGGGATATGATCTTCTTGCCATTATTAGCTTTTTTTTTTCTTTTAAGCTAATTACTTGGATATGTTTGTCTTTCTGAAGTATTTTATTCTCAATTATTTAATTGCACTATTTGAATAAAAATTGTGAAAAGATAGTGTGAATTATGGTAAAGTAATTTATGGTGGAAGGGAAGAGAAAAATGTATAATCTGGGTAAAAAACAGTAAGAGAATCAAAATTAAGTACAGATTTTGCAATTTCATTGTGCAGATTAAAAGATAAGTTCTAGCTCCTTAAAGAATCCTTCGCAGTCTGAGCAGAGAGCTTTGTATCTAATCAAAGCCTGTCAGACACTTTTCCTGCACGGTGGCACGTTTCTAACATCGCACCGTTGGCACTTGGGGATTTAACTCTTGCTTTTAAGTAACAGTGCAGAGTTAATGAGTGAAATTCCTGGGGAAAGGGCGCTCAGAGGCGTTCCCGTTGGCTTTGGGCCTCTGTGGGTTCCGTGGCGGGGTGGTCCCTGGCAGCAGGCTCCTTCTCTGAGCCCCTGTGTGTTTTCTTTCAGCTTGCCCCACGAGGAGCACCCCCATAGCCATCCGCTCTATGGACACGGTGTGTGCAAGTGGCCAGGCTGTGAAGCAGTGTGCGAAGATTTCCCATCGTTTCTAAAGTAAGAATGGTTCTACGTTGCTTGCTTCTTTTCGTAGCCATCCCCTCCCCGTCCATGCTTTTCCTCATCAAATGCCTGTGTGCTGGAGGGTGTCACACGACTGCTTTGGGAGGGACTGACATCTCAAGGTCGGGCCCACCGTCGGGAATGGTTACGACGTGGAGGGAGGCCTGCCCGTCGAGAGCACGGGGTGCACCCGCCCAGGGCCGTGTGACGCACTTACTAGTAAGAGCCTGTGTTCACCCCTTTTTTTAACAGAATGAAAGTGAGTAAAACAAAACGTTCTCCCAATATTAATCTTGCAGTTAGTTTCCACTTTTATTCATGTCTCTACACGACAGATCAATGACTGCTCATTAGCCGACTTTTCTAAACTTGGTGCCAGTTACTGGCCAAGGGCAGCTTGTTGATTGGGCCTTTTCTGTGTTTCCATACAAATGACTTTATAAACATAAACAATGGCTGCTGAGGAAATGCTGACAGCTTGATTCTTATCTTTCTGTATTGCTGTTGACTTGTGTTCCCATCCTTGTCTTTGTGTGGAGAGTGCAGTAGCTTTAGTTTCTACAATTGAAGTATGACTAAAATTTGGGTTATCTTGTTTGAACCTGTAACACATGTCAAGTACCTCTGGAAGTTATCGATGTGTCTACCTGAAGTGAAATGCTTTGCACTGCAACTTAGTATTTCCCTTACCTGCCCTACATGATTGACATCGTGTAAGTCTATCGATGATATCGTTGAGTCATTGGTATGTAGACTGAAAGTTAATACAGTATGTTTAATATATTTCTATACCACGGAATAATCAAATATATGCACGGATGTGACTCCTCTAGATCTGGGTGCATGATGGTTACAAAGGGAGAGTGAGAGGGTCTTCTCTTCGGGCTTTTCCCTCTCATTCGTGCCTCAGGAAATAGTCAGGCTAATTGACGTGGAGGTGTCTGTCTGCTCCTGTGCGGACTTCATATTGTTAGGACAATCTATCTGTCTTTATGGACTTGGGTACAAATGTAGTACTAAAGCCACCTTAGAGGTAGAGCTAGTGATGTCACCTGCAAGACATTTTGGTGAATATCATGTTTCGATTCATGAGTTGAAATCTATGGGTTTATTTCATCGCTTCCCAGCTTTAATATTTCACTTTAACAGCACTGTGTTCATTGAAAATGGAGATACTCAAAGATTTTTAGGAAGAGATGCCTACAGTTGTTTGTGAATGTCAAGTCAAGATCAGTGATATTTTATTTTAAATTAAGCAACAGCACTTTGCAATTATTATGATTCAAGTTAGTGCTATTGGGCTTTGTTCTCTTATGAATCACCCATTATAGAATCTTTGTATTGTTATTTCCTGATCATTTGCCAATTCCTATTTAGGTGTTAAGAGGAAAAGGTCTTTCTAGAAACCACTTTTAAGTTCCATCTTGGTGCTGATTTCACTCATCTATAGAAAGACCAGTGAACATCCAAAACCAGGATTTATTTGTATAAAGTCTTCAGAACTATAAAATTGCTGTCAATATGTTTGGTGACATGTTTCAATTTTAAAGTCACAGGAAAACGGGTAGTTTTCCAATTTGACCCATTTAAAGCATTTTGTTAATTAGCCAAACGTATTTCCACCCTAATCTGCAAATCATAGGTCATTTATTATGTGAGCTGACAATTAGGGGATGCACATGCACACACACATATGTACATGTATGTGTATATGCAAAAGGATACCTCCACGAGGAGACAGCACCATTTTAAACCACATCTAGTACTAAAGAAATGAATCAGAAGATCATTAGAATTGAGGACTAGACTTGATTCCTTAAAAACAAAAACAAAAGCAAAAACAAACCCACCCTTTTCTCACGGTGCTCCAAGTCTGGCTCTTGTATAAGAAGCCTGCTGTCAGATCCAGTAGTTTTAGGTGGGACATGCTGGGCTCAGTTCATGTTTGCTCAGTGGAATTGGAAAGCCCACCACCAACCTGCAGCTTTAGCTTACTTTCTAGTCCTTATGTATTGACTTACTTTTGTCAGAGGACTTTCGGTTGGAAGCTGTAGACCTTCAACTTAAATTGGCTTACGCCAAAGAAGTGGCCGGAGATTCTAGGTGATAATTGGTCTCCGTAACTAGGAAGCCCAGTGGTTTAGAGCCGCTTCCAGGATGGCTGCGCCCAGATGCCTAAGCAAGGTCATTCCCCTTTTCCGTTCTTTGTCTCTTAGCTCTGTTTTCTTTTGTGCTGCCTTCATTCTTTCCAAGTGGAACAGGCTGAAGAAGACAGATGGACGGTCACAGGTTCATCAATCCCAGAGGCATCTCTTTCCCAGGAAAAGTCCTGGGAGAATGTCATGGCTCAGAGTGAGCCGCGCACTCACTGCTCGGAGCCAGTCCCAGTGAGAGCCAGCCCCAGTGAGAGCCAGCCCTGCCCACCCCGCGCACTGCAGGGTGCACTGCAGGTCGGGGGAGAGGGAACGGCGAGGGTTGTGAACCAGCGCGGGGAGAGGACGTGCTCAGGGAGGAAAACTTCAGAGCTCAGTTCATTCTCTCGTGCTTTCCTGAGTGACCTGCTGGTCAGCCACGTATGACAAATGCAGGATTTTAATTTTCTTCGACAGCGTGATGTTCGCTCTTGGAAATTCAGTGTTGTCTTGAGGTTTCGGTCTCCTGCCCGATGCAGTGGAAAATAGTCTTGTGCAGATCCCTCTCCCCACATCTCGGTGCAGGCTGAGGGAGCGCGGTGACTGTCAGGAAGCCAACTTTTCTTCCCAGTGAACGGATTGAGCCACCAGCTGTGGTTCAGACAAACGCGTGCCTCCTCAAGGATGCGTGCTGGAGCCATGGCCACTGGGAGTGATGTTTCAGGCAGTTCTTCTCAAACTGCCAGATCCGTAGACTGAAAGCACGTCTTTCCTGGGCACATTCTGGTCCATGCTCTACCTTTCTTCGTTGTGTTTTCTTGTGGCCTCAGCAAATTGGTACTCGTGGCGCTTGGACTCTCCCAGGCACTCTTGCTCAACAACAGGCATCCTTGCTCTGACCTGGATGTAGATGTTGCTTCACACGTTTTCTTCACCTACTAGTATATTCTGATCTCCTAATCTTACACTCCCCTGGCAAGAGTTCATAATTAAAGAGCCCTGAACTGTGCAACAGGCACAATCCCAAGTGCTTTACATATTATAACTCACTTAACCCTCACACACACCTTACAGTGATACGATTGAAGTATTACTGTCAGCCGACAGGTAGACCTTAAGTCACACAGCTAATAACAGGGGGTGTCAAGATCCAGCCCCAGGCATTCTGGCTTCATAGCATTTGCTCTTAACTGCATGGTACCACCTGCTTGGAAGCAGTGATTTTATTAACTATATGCCTTCTACTTAAGGCTCGAGCAGTGCATTTGATTAACTGTATGCTTTCTCCTTACATAAAGAAGCTTTGAAGAAAGGCCGATTGGGTAGTGCAAGCACTTACTGTTAGTGCGATTGTGTTCTTTGTGCTGGTTACATAGCATCTCCGGCCTAGGTGTCAGCGCCTGTAGTTTGGGAAGATGGCAGCAGGAAGCCCTCTGAGGGCTGTTAGAATTAGACGTCTGTCATGGAAAGAACCTGGCCCATACTAGGCACTTTTAAAGAATATTAGTACTTCTCTTCTTACTTACCTAATTAAGTATTTTTTAAGGAGAGATCATTTACAATATCCACTCATGTCTGACCTACACCCAGGGAAGGGGTTGTGACGATGCATAGCCTTGAAGTGGCAGAAAAGCCTCTTCCTAGTAACTGTTAATCATACATTTCTGGTAAGAACCCCACATGGCTGAATGTGGTCGCAGGGCGGGAATGGCCAGCGTTCTCTGTAAGGATCAGACAGCAACTGAGAGTCTCTGTCATGACTCCCCCGCCATGTGGTGCAGCAGCAGCCGTAGGACCACACGTGAGTGAGGGTGGCTGTGTCCCTGAGACCAGATTGCTGACCTCTGACACAGGGTGAAATTTTTGGTATCATCACATTTTTAGCTGAGAAATCTTTTTGCAGTTCCTTGGCCATTGCTGCCCAGTGTTATTTTCGTTTGAATTCACAGTTTATTCCTGTTTGGGGTGTCCGTGCGTGTGTTGCCGTTACTTCCTGCACCAGCAGCTGCCGCGGGCTGGGCTCCCGCTTTCTGAGTCCCATGTGAGGGAAAGTGACTTTGATGGGTAACTGTTTTCTGGTCTGTTGCTAGGGTGCTACCATGTAACTTCTAGAGAGGCCAGGATCAGCGGCGGTTCAGGACAAAAATCCCATCTGACAATAAAATGCCACTGTGAACTGAGAGAGGGGTTAAGGGAGGGGCCTGGGGACGCACGGGTCTAAAGATGATATTCTCTGTCCCTCCTGAGAAAGCAGCATTGTAACTGTTGGTAAATAAAAAGCCGAGATTTGACGCTTTCTGTGACCATTCTGCAGTGTTTATTCCCAAGGCGCGGTCCACCGCAGGGCCTGGATTTCCAAGATAACGCTGCCCATCTCACCACCGGCCCCCGGTTCCCAGGCCACTTTATCAGAATCTGCAGACACCCCTCTGTTGAATGCACTTATTTCCCTGTTTTTTCTCAAAACAAGTTACAGTTTTAGTGTTGATTTTGAAAAATCTATCAACCATGAGTTCCCATGTGACTGTCGTATTTGTGAGGAGTGACTGCACCAGCAGGTGCGCTGGCTGCTAAGGCTGGTGACAGCGCAGCCTGCGTGCTGGGCATCTGCAGACACAGAAAAACAAAACAGGCCGGCGGAGGCGGGGCGGGGCGGGCGGGGGGCGGGGCTCCCGGCCGCCCTTGCTGCCACTGGGGTCAGTATTTTTCTTTCAAACCAGGTCGAACACAATCTTTACCAGTGAAAACATGGATTTATAGTTCTCCCCTTTTTCTTTTTAAAAAGGGACTCCTACTTGGCAAGGTAGAGAGTAAATTTGAAGTTAAATCATAACCACATTTTCCTGTTTCCCGCTTAGAATGTAAAATCAGGTGCAGACCCTAGTTGCTCAAATACCAGGTACCCTTAAGTGCTTGGGGGAAATATTCCCTTGTCCCTAGATTTTCTTTTAGATGATCACTTGTATAACATCTAATAAAAGTGTAATTTGTATCCTTGCTTAGTATC
The DNA here is from genome assembly GCF_964212035.1 of Myotis nattereri. Classification (NCBI taxonomy): domain Eukaryota; kingdom Metazoa; phylum Chordata; class Mammalia; order Chiroptera; family Vespertilionidae; genus Myotis; species Myotis nattereri. Next base: position 5,902,990 of record NC_138089.1, read on the forward strand.
TATTTGAAAGAAATTTTTGGTGGTTATTTTGTTGTTGTTTCCATTTTTTGTTTTTTTCTCCTGGGGGAAAAAAAACACCATGCCAAACAAAAAATTATTTGAATATTAGTGAGATGTATATTACTTATTGAAGCCAAAATGAATTTTATACGTGCTCTAATGGGCATGGCCGGCAGGGAAAGAAATGTTGGGAGAAAGTGCCCAGAGCTGAAACTTTGACCCTTTGGAAAAGGCCAGGGTTATAGACAGGAGAAGACATTTCATTGCTGATTTGCTCTAAACAATTTTTTTTTCTGTGAATTTTACTTCTCGAAACTGTGAAGAGTTTTATGTGAAAGAAACTACTAAGTGCTTTCTGTAATGTTTTCACAAGTGTTTTTATCATGGTAACATCTTGTTTACTTTAGTTCCCTGCCTAAAACTACTTGGAACATGTTAAGAAAACATTTCAAGAAAGCCTGGACAAAGAGGCTTTTGTTTAACAGCCACTGTGAGGCTGGGAGGATCACAAAGGTGTTAACTTTCAGCCCCTTAAGCACTTCCACATGAAATTCCAGCAACTCTGTTTGTGGTTTTGGAAAAACAAAGTGTATGTTAAAGAAACCAGGTATATGCTAATACATGTCGAAAGAGGCCGGATATCATAAATTGTTTCAGACCCATTTGTGGCTCTCAGTTTGCAGCCTGGATGTTCTGCATTGAATGACCCCTGGTTAGTGCAGAAGAGGTAGCCGTGCAGAGGCCAGGCCGTCTATGCCATGGTGTCTGCAAACTGAATCCCAGCCCACAGTGTGTCCCCGTCCCAGGTGACAAGCCTGCCCATTACAAAATGAGCTTAATATTGTTATGAATTTGACTTTTCCACGTATCATGCATTTT